>NW_004443692.1:126012-169056 GCF_000330505.1 Entamoeba invadens IP1 | reverse complement strand
ACCCTATAAGAATCGAAACTATAATGTAATAGATCTCATTTTCTTTTAATTGGAATACTATTATTATAGTTAAAAATAGATTCGTTTTCGACTGAAGTGGCAACGAAGCCCATTCGGTCTTTTTGGAACTTGTAATTGTTACACTCAACTGTAAAATGGAAAGAAAGATGTTTATTTCTGCTGAAGGGAAAAAACAGCTCCACAATTATTCGTTCAGAGGAGAGGATCACTCGTTTTGTGCGAATTATATATTAGCCCCATATCTATGGGAACCACTGCTTCAAAAATATATCCCGCGTTATATAGCACCAAATATTTTGACGACTCTTGGCTTCGTATCAATGGCGCTGTGTTGGGTCATTACCGCATTTGTACTTCCAACAGGCCTAGAGGAAATGCCAAGATACTTATACGTTTTAATGGCGCTCTTCATCTTTTTGTATCAAATAGCAGACAACATAGATGGAAGACAAGCAAGAAGAACACACAACGCAACACCTTTAGGAGAGTTATTTGACCACGGCAATGACTCGATAATGATTGGGATTTTTGCACTATTTGTTGTGTTATGTTTACACGTGTCGACTACATTAACACTTATTGTCCTTTTAATGCTCTATTTGGTCTTCTTCTTAAGTCATTGGGAAGAGTACCACACCGGTGTTTTGATATTAAACGCACTTTTGAACCCAACAGAATTACAGTTAATAATGATAGCAGTGTTAATCGTTGAAGCTATATACCCGGGTGTGATGGACTTAGTGATCTTTGGGTTACAAGTCAACACCACTATTGCGTATTGTACCATTTTGGGTGCATTTTTAGCGTTTCTGTTTTATTCATTCAATGTGTATAAACTCGTCACGACAACTAAAATGTGTCGATTTAGTAAAAGTGTGACCCGGTTGACTCCATTTTTGCTCTTCTTTTTTACTATGGCTATTTTATTTGTTTTCGCAAACGAAACGTATTTACAACAGAATTTCCAAAAGGTCACAGCTATTACTATTTTAGTAAATGCATATATCACACAAAGAATTATTTTAAATAGAATTTGTAAAGAAGAAGTCGACTTGTTTTATTATATAAACATCATTTTCTGTGTGTTTGTTACTCTTGTTTTACTGGCGTCTGTTGGAATGACTTGGATAAACGCCTCTTTGTTGACTACTGTTATGCTCATTATTTCTATTGCCCAAGAAATAGTCTTTGCCATTTCTGTTGCTCGTACCATATGCTCAGAAATCGGAATTCGCGTTTGGATGGTCAAAATAGACGAATAACACAAATTGAACAATTTATTGTTTTTTTATATTAATAATATATAATAAAATATATTAATAGTATAATATAATAAATTACTATAAATATTACTATAAATATTATAAAATTATAGTTTAAAAGTATAACTCAAGTTCTATTGATGTTCTATTGATGTCGCTTTAAAGTATCACATGTTGATAGTATAAATGTAAACTAAAAGAACTTATAAATATAGATGAAATCCATATCGCTGCAAGTTGGACAATTTGAAGTGAAACACATCAAATTCACTTTGACGAACCACGTCTTCTTCAATACAAAAGATTATCAATCTTTTGGTCTTCCCGAATACGTCCTTATCGACAAGTTTGTGTACACTGCGCACGCGCTCGACGTAGTCGAGGAGGGCAAAATCAATTTGAGTAAAGTCCAACGAACGGACTTGAATTTGGGCATCGACGAGAAAGTTGTTATTCAGAAATTTGATCCGAACCAAACACAGCGCTGCACAAGTTATATTAAAGTAGAGATTGGGTTCTTTGCGCGGCCGACTCAAGTTTCCATTGAAGCGAATACCATTCGAGACATCTTGAAGAAGGACTTCAACAAGCAAATAATCACAAGGAACCAATCCTTAACACTCTCACTGAAGAACTGCAACTTCTTGCTTCGGTTTGCCGAAATCAATTTGATTGGACCAAAAGGGGAAATCATCGAGAATGCGGACAGAGGTATTATCCACGAGAAAATACAGACAATCGACGTCTGCAAAATTGGGAATGACGGTGGACTTCTGACTATAGAAGGTGGCATGACTCAAGGGACGTTGTTTACTAAGAACTTCAATCCGGAGGGAATGGGTGTTGGTGGACTTGATAAGGAATTTACAGACATATTAAGACGAGCGTTCATGTCGAGAATGTTTCCACCGGAGACTATTAAGAAACTTGGTATCAAGCACGTGAGAGGGATATTACTCTATGGTCCCCCTGGGTGTGGCAAGACTTTAATGGCGCGACAGATAGGGAAAATGGTGTCGAGTGTTGAACCGAAAATCGTGGATGGGCCTTCCATCTTAAATAAATACGTTGGTGAGTCTGAGGCGAACATCAGAAACTTGTTTGCTGAAGCTGAAGAGGAACAAAAGGCGAAAGGGGATGACAGTCAGCTTCATATTATAGTGTTAGATGAGTTGGATGCAATTTGTAAGCAAAGAGGAAGTCGTGGAGATTCCACTGGAATTATGGATACTGTTGTGAATCAGTTGTTAGCTAAGATTGATGGCGTGAATGCGTTGAACAACATCTTAGTCATTGGTATGACAAATCGAATGGATATGTTAGATGACGCTTTACTGAGACCAGGAAGACTTGAAGTGCAAATTGAAATTGGACTACCAGACGAGCATGGCAGAGTACAGATTCTGAATATCCACACGAAGAAAATGCGAGACAATAAGATGGTAGGGGATGATGTCTCGATTGAAGAGTTGGCGAAACGGACGAAGAACTTCAGTGGAGCTGAGATAGAGGGTTTGGTGTTGTCAGCGACTTCATTTGCGTTGAAAGAGAACTTTGATATGGAGAAGTATAAGCCAAAGACCGACAAATTCATCATTAAGAAGGAACATTTTGATATGGCATTGAGTGAGATGAAGCCAGCATTTGGGATGGATAATAACGACGTGTTTCCCGTCCTTCCAGACCCCTTCTTGGTGTATTCTTCAGCTCAGGAACACGTGAGAGATTTGTTGAAAGAGTCTGTACAGCAGTTGAGTACTTCCAATGTGACAAATAAAATAGCTGTGATGATTGGAGGAAGACATGGGTCTGGAAAGACTGCTTTAGCTGTCGAAGCAGCTAAACAGAGTGGGTTCCCGTACATCAAAATGCTTTCCTCTGAAATGTTAGTTGGGTATTCGGACCAAATGAAGTGTTCTAAAATTGCGCGAGTGTTCACCGACGCTTACAGAAGTGCGCAGTCTGTTATCATCATCGACGACTTGGAAAGAGTGTTGGAATACACTGCCTTTGGGCCGCGATTTGATAATACGATGTTACACTTGTTGCTGTCGTATATCAGAAAGCCCGTCCCACCAAATAAACGGCTGTACATCATCGCAACGACTTGCTTAGCCCCAGAAATATTGAGAACGTTGGATATATGGGAGGCATTCACTCAACACTTACATCTACCCGTCGTCACTGGGTTCGACCAGTTCAAAACAATTGCAAAGGAAAGTGGGATGGACAAATACATCGACGAGATGGGGTGGGCTGACATCGGGTTACAGTTCCAACAGAAGTGCATTGCCATTCAAAACGCGTTACTCATGCTCGAAAGTTTCAAGGAGATGAAATACACCCCAACCGATTTCACTAACCAAATGTTGGCGTACTGTACCGAGGAAGCAGACCCTTGGGAAGAGATCTCTATCTTACAATCATAACACAGTGTTTTGGTCGAGTTTTCTTTCGTCCCATTTTACTAGTTAAAGAATAGTATAAAACTATTAAGCGATAGATTATAAGAACCAACCCATTAAACATTATATAAATCATATATACACTTGAGTTCGGAGACTATCGTGTTGAATGTCGGTCTTATTCGCTGGTCTGAATTCCAACATCTTTCAATGAGACTTTTCAAATTGGTGTGAAGGTCTTTGGGAATCTCAGGGCGTTTTCCTGAGCTGATAAACTTTGCGATTTTCCATGGGAATTTGAACTCCGGGTCGGTGAATATTTTGCCCCACTTGACGACAGATAGCATTAACATTGCAAAAGAATAGACGTCTGCTGCTATATTGTACTTCTCCATTTTTAGTATCTCGGGTGCCATGAAGGTCGGAGTACCTATTCCTTTTGTGAATGTCATGTTGGTCATCATCAAGTTGATGTTTCTCGACGAACCGAAGTCGGAGAGTTTTGCGGTGACCAAGTCGGTGTGGTTCTTTGAGAATATTAAGATGTTGTCTGGTTTGATGTCTCTATGTAAAATGCCGTTGATGTGCAAATACTCCATCCCTCTTGATACGTCCAACAGGATTTTCAATTTCAGAGATATGTCACTGACCTTCTTCTTGTAACATTTCATTAAACTTCCAA
The DNA here is from genome assembly GCF_000330505.1 of Entamoeba invadens IP1. Classification (NCBI taxonomy): domain Eukaryota; phylum Evosea; order Mastigamoebida; family Endamoebidae; genus Entamoeba; species Entamoeba invadens. The sequence goes on along the minus strand of NW_004443692.1, from coordinate 164,686 downwards.
ACGGCGCAAATTCAGTGATGATGGATGGCATCCGCTGGTCGAAACACACTCCAACAAAAATGACAATATAGTCGCATCTGAACTTGTCGAGCATCTCAAACTCCTTCATGAAATCGTCTTGTTGGAAGATCTTAAATGTTTTTATAGCAACAATTTTGTTCTTGTACTTCCCCTTAAAAACAGTCCCAAAATTGCCTTCTCCAATGCGCGTCTCAAAGTTGATTTCTTCAATATTCAGACGTGTCGAAAGTTCAGTCGCAGCAACTACAGGGAAGACATAACTTTCGTATATTCCTTTTGTATGAGTATAGTCACATATCATTATAAGAGTGGGTTCTTCGAGAGTAAAAGTACACTTTGGTGTGATCTTGGCGAGAACACTACACGCCTTTTTCTTGGGCAAAATAGTCATTTTGGGCTCTACTACAAGTCCATACTTCTCTTTGTTGTTTATCGATGAAAAATTTAAGACCACTGCGTTAGACCCTTCGTTGTAAATATTAAACATTTTTGCACTCTCTTTTAAGACGGGAATCTCACCAAAGAAATCGATATGTTCACAATCGCATGAGATTGTTTTAAATATTTTGTGCTTGAAATTTTTGACGTCGTTTCCTTTTGGTGTGAATATGTTTTCGCTCTTAATTTTTCGTGGGAAGTATTTCCATATGAGAAACGCGACAACAATTATTATGACTGCAAATACAATGAAAATGAATATAAATAAAACAAGGAGATATCCAGGACAACTCCCAACACACCTTGTTCCATCAGAATTAGGGTTATAGAAAGTTGTGCATTTCGAACATTTCGAGTCTTTAGTTTCTATACACCGAAGCACCCCTGACATCGATTGACACTTCCCATCATTTAACACGTTCTTATCTAAACACGAACGACACTGAATTCGACTACAACAAGTAAGACATGTGTCGTTACACATGTAACAGATCCCATTCGATAAATAAAACCCATCTTCGCAATGTGAACACCCTTTATTTAAAGTAACATTCCCATCACACCCTTCTATATCATCACGTGTTAAACACTCTCCAGAAGAATTTTTAAAAGAATTCTTATTGCACTCGGAACATGTCGTTGTGGTATCACAGTGACTACAATTCTTGGGACACTGTTTACATCCACCATCTGATAGAAAGTAGCCTTCGGAACACATTATACACTTCCCAGTGTTCGTGTACTTTAAACACAAACTGCCATCTTTCCCTAAGATGCACGAGTATGAAGAAAGATAGTAATTGTCTTTGCATATGAGACATGTCGTACTGTTAAGACACGAAGAGCAGTTTTCAGAACAACTTGTGCACAATTTACTTGTGACGTCGGGGTAATATCCCATAATACAACGGAAACACCTTTCACTTGTTTTCTGTAAACACTTGTTGTCCGCAGTGTAGCACTTGTTTTGGAATAATGTATAGTTTTCTTCGCATTCCATGCAATATGTCATGTTATATGTCACACAATGTGCAATTTTTAAGACACACTTGTGTTGGATGTTTAACGAAAAGCATTCATAACATTTACTACATGCTTCTGCATCAACAAATTCAGAACAAAAGTTACCGCTGCACAGGGTTTGGTCTGCAATGTACATTTTGTCTTGTGAGCATTTGGTGCACTTCCCTTTTTCACACATTGAACAATTGGTGTACGACAAGGATTCACATGACAAACAACTGTTATTCACTGAGATATATCCACTCGGGCAACTGACAACATTTCTATTTGAAACGCCTACCCCACTCGTTAATAACTCACATGTTCCATTCAACAAAAAGTACTTTGGCTGACAAATCAAGCACTTTGAAAGTGATGTGCACTGAATACAGTAATCAGGACATTTAGTACACGTCTTATTCATTAAGAAATAATATGGTTCACATAAGAAGCAATTGTTTCGTACAAAACTAATACAGTGTGCTGGGTCTCGGGGAGCTTCACATCTTCCAGAACAATTCAGAACATAGTTCTCAGAACATTTATTACATGTGTTACTGTCACACGAAAGACAATGTTCTTCACATTGCAAACAATTAGTTTGGTTGGTTGATGCGTAGTATCCGTATTCACACACTCTTTCGGCACTCTCGGAACACACAAAGTTTGTTTCATTTTTGAATACGCCATATTTGCAAGGAGTATTACTTTGTGCATTCACAGTAATGCTACTTTGTGCATTCACAGTAATGCTTCCTGTTGAATATATAACAGCACCAATATTTCCAGAATATTCTACGTTATCCGTTTTATTATTGTTTATTGTAATTATTACTTCCACTGTTGATTGTATTTGAATAGTGAAATTATCGAACGTTAATATGGAACTCATTAATTCTTTTGTCGTCTTTTTTGGTACGTTATTTGTAATAAAATCGATGATTTTGCTTTTTTCAATTGTAGAATGTGTATGGGAAAGTTTAACTGGAGTTGTTGGAATATCGTCTGTTAATAAACAATCGAAGTATAACAAGCCAAGTGTTCCATTTAATTTGGTGAATATCTTTGTACCGTTTGGACACAATGGAGATATATGAATCACTCCAAAGAACTTGATTGAGTTGATGAACCCGCGTATTTGTATTTTCTTGATTATCTTTTTAATAATTCTAAAAACTCTAAACTTTGGAAGGAAAAGCGCTTCCACTGTATAATCGCCAATCTCAATCTCACTGTTGTTTGATACTATGTAGCACTGTGGGCCATGACACGGACACGTCGTTTCGGTGAATGGGTATAACTCATTTGAATCCTGTACGTCGTTCCATTTCGTCCCATTCATTACACAGACGACACCAGATAACGCTGTAATACAGTACTTCAGTGATTGTCCTCCGTTTGATAAGTAATAATTTGTATTGTAACTGAAATAGATGATTTTATAGTTTGTAGCAGCCTCCAAGTATTGACTCGAGTAATTCAGATATGCCAAATACGCGCAAGTGTCGTTTGGTGTTTCAATAACCGTATAGTTACCAAATAGAATTGACCCATTTGTGATGATGAAAATTGGTCGATCAGACGACGGTGTTTTTATTGTGAGTGTTGAATGGTCGTACATCCCAAATATTGTGTACTCGCCACTTGCATTTGTATATCCCAAAATGGTATTTGATACCACTTGGTCGACAACCAAAGTACTTTTATTTGTGAACATTCCCGTTTCTATTTTAAAATGACTTGCCTGTGATAATGTGACAATTGAATCATCACATATCATCAATTTCTGTGATACCAAAGTTGCTGATCCATACATTTTAAGTTGTGAAGTGTTATACAATGAAAGGGTATTTGAATGGAATGTTGCACTATCTAACAATCTCATTTCCGATTCTTCGTGAATAACAAGTCCCCTTTCTATGGAAACAGAAGTAAAGTCGTTTTCAATCAACACACTGCTTTTGAATAATCCAATAAACAAGAAGAATAATGTCGCCATTTCATCCGCTTCAATACTACAATTTTCACATGTTGTGTTCTCGGTGCGAACGGTTGAATTGTTATAAATGAACATTCCCGAGCTTTCGTTCATATACAAAAATTTCGATTGGAATACAGAACCCTTAGTTAAGTGCACAGAAACAAATTCAAGTTCACAAGACGTGTCAAATATAATGTGTGTAGTTTTTATAGTCATTGTAAAGTCATAAAAATAACACTTTTCGGCATTGACCGCCGAGTCGGTTGCCTCAAAAACCGCTTGCATTCCTTCGAAAGTGTTGCAGTTTAAAGTTGTACCAATAATAGTATACGCTCCGGGGTCCATATTTAATAATTGAGTCGTGATCTGTGTATTATAGAAAGTGTTAGTACCTTTCAAGACGAATGTTTGTTTAGAAGTGATAGACACGTTATTGAATGTCGTGTTATATCCAATTGAAAAGAACTCGACGACAAAAGTCATGTTAGAAAACACTAAATGTTTGTTGGTCATTAGTTCAAATGATCCATTGATTAGTATTGTCACATTGTCACCAAAATTATACTCCATTACATCTGAAAGTTTAATCGATGAATTGAGTACCAAATTTGTGTTTGCTGTTATGTTAATAGCAGACGCCCACCCAATACCCCAATCATTAAAAAGAAGTGTAACATCACCACTAAATTCTAAAATCGGAGGAGATAAATAAATGTTGAAAAACGTCGAGTTGAGTGTAAAGGTCCCATTTTCAAAAATAATTTTGTCGCAGCTGAGTGTGTGAACCGGGTAATTTGTAAAGTCTTTATAAGTACTAAAATCACTCATGACACATTCACTTGAACTTCGCGCCCACGACATCAAAAGAAAAACGAAAGTGAATTGAGCAATCATCTTTAGTTTTTTGCAGTTGGTTCCCAAGACTTTTTCTTTTTCTTTTTCTTCTTCTTCTTTTCATTTTGCCCATCACTCCTTTGGATTTGTATCTTCAATATTTTTAATAAAGTCTTTTACCATTCTATGAGGCCTGCACAAGTTTACATAAGACGTGTAATGTTCCCGATTATCCAAATCGTTTTGATACTCTTTTTTTTCGTTTCGAAAGTTTATAATAAACTCCTTAGTTATTTTATTGCTCACTATGGAAAGATTACTTTCAATTAATTTAATCGTAATTACTATATTATTTGTTTATTATAATAATATTAAATATATATTATGAAAATGTATATAAATGATTGTAAATTTTTGTAAAAGGCAAATTGTATGTGTTGGGTTTTAATTCAGTTTAATGTAAAATGAATTAAAATAATAGTTTACTTAATTTAGACAAATCAATTCAAATAAAAGCCTTTTTTAATTAAGAATTTACCCAAATTATTACGTTTAAATAAAACAAGTTTATATGATTGTTTTTTTGTTCAAATCACACAAACTAAAATAAAGATAAAACTAAATCAAGCAAATCAACCCAATAAATGATTGATGGCAAAGAAACAAGAAAAGTGAGAAACAATACTCAGATTTGGAGATTATCCCGATAATCGCGACAAAAACGATCAATATTAAAATAAAACTACGAAAAACATGGTTAAAACTTAACATTTTATTTGTGTTGATTATTATTTAATTAAAAATGTAAAGTTCGGTATTTTACAATTCCTTTTACCATTTTCATCAAAAAAAATTTTAATTGTATTATATTAACTATATTTATATTATTCATTATTATAAAAAAATACTTTATTTATCAAACTTCATTTTTTATGGGGGTTATTTTTATTAATACGTTGGAGTTTATTTTTTTTTCCAAAAACCTTTTCAAATAAAAAACAACAAATAATTTTGCCAAACTGTGAAAACAAAAAAAACAATAACAATTTTACTAAATGATTATTAAAATTCAAAATGGAATTCACTGATCGAGTCTTTGATGGAGAAGACCCGTTGATCATACAAAACTTAAAGTCAAAACAAAAAACTGTTTGTGTTATTTTTTTGTAAATTTTAAGTTGGCATCGGATTTAGTGATTTGTGCAACGTTGAATATTATGTTGAAGATATTCAATTTTGGCTATGAGTTTGCGAAATTGGTATTGTTAGACAAAAATAATAATAGACGAACTATTCTATTCAATTGAAAGAGTTTGTATGTTATTTTGTTAACAACACTTTTGAATTTATGTGAGTTGGGTAGATAAAATGTCAATTCGAGTGGTGAAAAAAAGTTCATTACGAATGTTTGTGTAATCAAATTTCTATAAGTTTGAAATAATTGAAGATGCGTTCGAAATAAGAATACTTTGAATATCTTAATGTTTTTTTATCAATTGAATGTTAATTTAACTACCATCAAAAAATGCAAAAGAGGATTTGGGCAACTATATTTTATTAAAGCTGATAAAGTCGTACAAAAAAAGTAGAGGAAAATTTCACATCAAAATATGAGAATGAAACATTAAAAACTTACGACGATTACATCAGAGGAAAAAAATATTGCAAAAATCCACAGAAGAATGAAAAAATTCAAAGATGAAATTGTATTAGATTTTTTAAAGATGACATCAAATTTTCATTTTCCCAATGGTACTTGATGTTGGTGAAGTGTTCACAAGTGATGATGAAGAAAATGCATTTCCATTTGACTATGACATTGTGGTATACAAGAAAGTGCATGGAGAACAAAAAGACAAATATATCAATGTTTATATTTTTGAGAAAAATGCTGTAATGTTTCGTTATGCGTTGATATTTCCAAATGGTCGAGTTGATGAGCAATAAGAAGCGAGAAAGGATTTTTAAATAAATATCATTATAAAAGGGAAAAGTTAATATGATACAATACTTTTTATCAATTATTTCTGTTAAAAAATATAAAAGCTCAATTCTCCAAATATATAACATGACACAACAATATAACGTGAATGCATACACAAGAGTATAAACACGGCTTTGAATACATATTGTAATAACCAGAAGGAACTATGTGCTACTACATAGTTGTTCCGGATCAAATTGTAAATGATGTAAAAAAATGGTAAAGCTACAAGAGTGAAGGTTATCATCCTATTAACATACATTAATTCTTCACACAATCTAAATAGAAGATTGTGTAAACTATAACTGTTTTTGCCAAGGATAGTTTTTAAGTTCTGTTTATCAACAAATGCAAAATGAAGTGAAATATCAGACATTCTGAAAGTAAAAGAAGATGTTATTGACGGATTCAACTCAGTCGTAACAATGTTCAAATTGAAACTTGCCTAATTAATTGAATAAATAACCAATGATTATCTTTTTGGGAAACTGATTGCTTGGGTATACCATACTTAATTTCTAATGAAGGATTACCATGTGCTTGTAATCTTATTGTGTCAAGTGTAAACTCCAAATTGAATACAATAGAAAATGTTGATAATATAATTCATAAAGAGTTTACAGAAGATAATCATGTAAAATGTTTGGTGAATAAGTTTATGATGCATAAACCATTTGGGGATTTTAACAGTAAAATTGTTTGCAAGGAAAATTGTAAATACAACAAAAGGTTTTTTATGTCATTAAATGATGAAACAAATCTCATTGATGACTATACAAATTACACAAGAAAAATATATATTTCTGTCAAAATAGGTCGATATGTGTTGGACAATTTTTGGGTTGTTTTAATAAATCCTTACCTCTCTCATAGCTTTAAAAGCAAACATAATTGTCTAATGTTGTTCAAATGTTAAAAAATACATTTACAAATATACAAAAAGAGGTGATGCTGAAGTTATTAGTTTTGTAAATAAATATTCTAAAAATAAATTAACCAACACATTGACATTAGGAATCTTGGTTTATGTAAAGTGTATTGATGGCTCTTTGAATAAAACTTGAGTTGTATATCACATTCAATTGAAATTTGGCTGTAGACTTGGATGGTGAAAAGTGTCTACTTCACAAATGGAAATAAATAAAATGATTTAAAAAAACCTCCAAACGCCACAATATTAATTGCATGGTTCAAATTCAATAAAGTAAACAAGTTTGCTAAAAGTATATTCTATTAAAATAATCAAACTTTTTATGTATGGAACAATAGGAATAAGAAGTTAAAAATTAAAAAGAGTTTTAAAAAATATCTCCAGTATGAATGTTTTTTCAATGAAAGTCGTTGAAAAATTCCGCCTTTGATTTTTTCTTTTTCGTGTTAAAAAACAACTAGTTACAATAGCTTGAAACCGTCAAAGGATACGATTTTGAAAGGTTTGAAGAAGCGGGTGATGCTTTGGGACTCATTTGTGATGAAAATTAATGGTATTAATCAATGACTTCTCGAATGAAAAGTGAAAATGGAAAAGCTTGGCAGATTTTTGTGTTTATTTATATTTGCAATGAACATAAGAAATTTTATTCTCAGTGGGATAAATATAAGAAATGTTTATTTTTAACAAAACGGGAAGAGGAGTTCCAACTACACAATCTGAAATGTGACACTTAAAAACAAGGAAATCACGTTGAAAGAAAGTGTGTCGTCTCTTGAAAATTTTGGTATTATTTTCAATTATATAAATATTTAAATTGTTTTTCCTAATTCTAAAATCGGACCAATTCTTTTAAAATTAAACTTAAAATCAAGGATCTAAATTTTACAAAATAAATGAAACATTTGATAAAATTGTTTTGCCGTTAAGTATGAAGAGTCAACGAAACATTGCTTTTTGATAGTCAATGTAAACACTTTGTACAGTACTATCATTGATTGTGTGATTGAGAAAAAAAATACATCAAAACATTTGCTTAAATTTACATAATTACAACTCTCCTTAAATAAGGTATAACACGACACATCTCTTTTAGTTTGCCTTTTAACTTTGACGACAAAAGCAAATGTAATATCGACGAAGATAGCGAATCTAAAAACAGTTTATAATATTGGTTTGGTATTTATTGAAGAAATATCCATGGTACTTAAAAGTTTTTTCCAATGTATTGATGTTTTTAAAAAAGTTGGGAGAAATAAACATTAGGATTTAAGGTTGTTATAGTTGGTGGTGATTTCAGGCAGACGCTTATTGTAGTCTCTTGTGGTTTCAACGTAGAGATCATAAAGACGCATGTGGAGATGTCAGTTATTTGAAAACAATTTGAGGAAATTAATTTGAAATCTAACACGAGAAGTGTGGGGCAAACCAAGTTCAATGAATGGCTTCTTAACGTTTATTATGGAAATAATAATTTGGTATAAATACACAAAATTTCAATTCCAGTTGTGGTACAAATAAAAAGGATTTGAATATGCAGAAATGAATTATTTGGAATTGAATTTGTTTCAATCTCAATTTAATTATAATTATAAAGTTATACTTAGTAGTATATAAATCGTGCTGATTTCGTGCACCCTTTGGGAACACTCAATCTTCACGATTCGTCGCTTCGCTCCGTTATTCAGGGTTATTATTTTTTAGTTATTATTTCAAAGTGATAATTTTATTTTTTTATCCTAAATGAGCACTACACAAGAATACTTGAAAATGAATTTTCACAAGTTTATTAAAACTTATTCCGAAGAAGAAATTTTTGATTGTTTTAGAATTAAAGATGGAATTATTAAAGCAGCATCTACTAAAATTTTAAATAGAGAATGTAGAAAAGAATTATTGAAAATGAATATTGAATCCAGAAATGTTTATCTTGATTATAAAGAAAAATTAGAACAACACGTAGCGGCGCCTTTAGCGCAACAATTTTTAAGAATTGTGTTTGATAAATTAAATAAAATTGATAAACAAACTTTTGGATTAATTAATAAAAAAGCAACATTAATTAAAGATTTAGATTATGAAAAAAAACTTAATAAAAAGAATTTAGAATGGAGTTTAAAACATAATACCGAAATAGATGATGAAGCAATATCTCAAGAATGTTATAATTATCTTAATGAACAACTTAAGAATAAAAGAGAAAACGAATACATGATTAATAATTATGATAATATCAAAAATAATTTAGAATGGAGTTTAAACAATAATATTGAACAAATAGATGAAGATGAAAACAGAGATCAAATTTATGATGAATATCAGCCATACAAACGATCAATAAATGATAATTAATATAAAATAGAAGGTGTAAGATATGACGTAGATAATAATATAATTCATGCTGATCTTAATTGTGGATTTGAAGAAAAATTAAGATGAATTGGTATGATTAGACAGATTTTTAATCAATTAATTGAAAAACTAGATTCAACAGCAAATTTAGTTTATAAATATAGATTTACTGATACCACTTGGAAGACTTATATGTTAAATTCTAAAGAAAATATAGATGAATTTCTAAAGTCAATTTCTAACGAAACTCTTGGTTTATATAATCAATCTTAAATTGAAAACGGTTCAGATTCTGCATTTTATGTTCAACATGAAGTTCCAGAACCTTTATTTATTACAGAATTAATAACTGAAGAATATGATTATAAAAAAGAAATCAATGAATATCGAAATAATGGTGCTGCATTTTTTGCTTATCATTATACAGAAGAATATAAATGTTTCTCTAAATATTTAAAAATAGCACAAATATTTGATTCTCTTAGTGTTGAAAACAAAATTAGACATGAATTAAATAATAATTGTTTAATATATGTTTTACAACAAGCTAAAATAGATGAGAAAATTATTGATTTATATTGTATTCATTGTTATTCAAGATATCAGAAAATTAAATTGATAGATGAAGTTTCAAAATCATGTAATATTAGAATTCAAATAAAACGTGAAGAATTAAAACGTCAATCTAATGCAAATACAATAATGAAATATATAGGATCAGATAATGAAAAAGCTACTGAAATTAGTATGTATTTATTTAGAGATGTTAGTATGAAAGGTGATCATTATTTCTTAGATATTGATATTCCTATTACTCCCTTTTATCTTAAGAATTGAATTGAATTGAATAAATGGGCATTAGATCACAACAAACCAATTGAATCTATGTTTAATAAACAAAGAAAGAAAGGAATTTCATATTTAACCAATCCAGGAGCTAAATCTACTATAAAATTATCAGAACTTATTTTAAATATTAGAGATAATAATGGTTTTAAACCATATTCACTTAGTGATGTGCTTCATTTAAAATCAGATTTATCTGATTATGTCAAACAATCAATCGAATTATTAGATTATCTAGATTTCGAAGTTAAACCAATAACAATGGAAAAAATCAATAAAAAATCGAAATCCAAAAACTATACTTATTATTATGCTGATTTCGAAGCTAGCACACAAGGAATTCATAAAGCATATTGTGTTGCTTATTATAAACGAAATTCATCTCAAATTTCGTGTAAATATGGAAATGAATGTGTGGAAGACTTCTTATCTGATTTAGATAACAATTCAGTTGTTTACTTTCATAATTTGAAATATGATTCGTGTTTCTTGGCAAAATATGGAATTGAGATATGTATTAAGAAAGATGGAAAAACTATGAAAATGAAACTAAATTATCACGAAAAAAAAATTTTTTTGAAAGATAGTTATTCAATGATTTCAAATAAGTTATCAGATTTTCCTAAAATATTTGATTTATCTAATATTCAAAAAGAGTTATATCCTTATAATTATTACACCATAGAACGAATTCAAAATAACTTTGGAATAATTTCAGAAGCTGTTGAATATGAATCTCAAAAATGGAATAAAGAACAATATAATTTATTTAAAGAGAATATATCTAAAATCAATAATTGTTTAGTGGATAACGACAAGTTCGATATGTAATTATATTGTAAATTCTACTGTTGTCAAGACGTTAGAATATTAAAAGAAGGTCATATTAAATTCCGAAATAATAATTTGAAAAGTTTAAATATAGATGTTGACAACTTTATTAGTATATCTGCTTTAGCTAATCACTATTTCAAGTTACATGTTTACACACAAATTACAAACTTAATGCAATATTCTGGGAAAGTTAGAGAATTTATACAGGGTGAAGTATATAAAGGTAGAAATATGTGTAGAGATAATACTAAACAATATGTTACTAAAGATTTATATGATTATGACGCATGTTCGTTATATCCTAGCGCTATACATAGACTAAAACTAGCAACTGGAAAACCTATAGTAATACCACAAGAAACCTGTAATAAAACTATATTAAACCACTTAATGTTAGAACAACAATTAGAACCAACAAATGAACGTTATATATCAGCATTTATTGTATATATAGAAATAACCAAGGTTAACAAACATTTACACTTCCCAATTATAACTAAGAAAGATAAAAAAGGTAATCATAATGTTAATGAATGTTGTACAATGAGAGTAGATAATATTATGCTTGAAGATATGATTAAATTTCAACAAATAGAGTTTAATATTATTAGAATATATTATTGGACTGGTTGTAAATCAAGTGTGTTTAGTAACGAGATTGAAAAGATATACAATTTAAGATCTCAACTTAAAAAAGAAGGTAATCCGTTACAAAACAATTATAAATTATTGATGAATAATTCATATGGAAAAACGATTCAAAAACCAATTAAAAATGACTTGGTTTACAAATATATCATTAATAAAGGAAAATGCGATTCAGATAGATATCTTAAAAAGAACTTTACATTAGTTAAATCTATGTATGACATATCAGATAATAATAGATGTTTTGAAACAAATAAACCATTTGATGACTTCTATGTTCCAAATCTCATTGGTGTACAAATATTAAGTATGAGTAAGAGAATAATGAATGAAGTAATGTGTTTAGCAGAAGATTTAAATATAGATATATATTATTAAGATACTGATTCAGTGCATATAAACAAAAATAAGATGGAACTATTAGAACAAAAATATAAAGAAATATATGGTAAAACATTAAGAGGAGGTGAATTAGAACAATTCCATCCAGATTTTGATGAATTATCTGGGAATGTATATTCTTAGGTAAGAAAGCTTATATAGATGTATTAACAAACGATAAACAAAAACATGCTTTACATATGAGAATGAAAGGTATTCGAAACAATTTATTGGAAAATAACGAAAATCCAATTGAATTATATAAGAAACTCTACGCAGGAGAATCTTATACGTTTAACTTACAAGAATTAAAACCTAGTTTCGATTTTAGTAAGTCATTTGATATTAAAACAAGAGAGAACTTTACTAGAAAAATCCAATTCTAAATGAAGACAACTTATTCGTAACCAATTATTTAATAGACTTTTATATGTTCCCAGCATATATTAGTCTTATTTTTTGGTTTGAAATCATTTGAGATTATTTTATAAAAATAAAATAAAAATAATCAATTTGAAATAATTTAAGAAAGTATGACAACATCTGATAACCTCTGAGAAATACTAAAAATATATAAAATATTATGAGAATTTATATGAATTGTTCTAAAAATTCATCTATATCTTTACATTCAGATTCTGATTTAAATTTATCAACATGATATTTCCTTAGTGGTTTATTACTAAATGTCATTCCTTTATGATTTTTATCTTTGATACTATATCTAACCCAATCGTCACTATATTTACTAACTCTAGGTTTGATTAATTTGACAGTGTCGTCCTTAATTTGAAATAACTCTTTAGATTCAACTCTATAGTATAAATCAACTTCGAGATTATTTAATTCTGTAATATGAACACATTTCTTTTTAATAGCTTTAATAATACGTCCCATGGTAGTTGTCATTTTAGATTTACAAAAAATTATATAATCACTTTAAAATAATAACCCTATAATAATTAAACATAAAAAACGGAGCGAAGCGACGAAATCGTGAAGATTGAGTGTTCCCAAAGGGTGCACGAAATCAGCACGATTTATATACTACTACTTATATTTTTAAATAAAATCTGTTTCTGTGTTTATTTTTTATAACTTGAAAGTGTTTATTTTATTGTGTAATGGTTATACAATTGTTCATTAATAATTCAAAAATAACAAATTATTAAAATGATTGAAAAAACATTAAAATTAAAATAATCTTAATTATTAAAACAACATTAATAACTGATAATATAAAATTACAAAAATGTGTAATTTTGGCATTAAAATTTTTTATATTTGTTTATTCGGGGCAGGCTTTTCCCACCCTCACCCCATCTTTTTTTAGAACAATTAAAAATGTGATATATAACATTTTCAACAATTTATATTTTTTTAAAAAATAAAGAAATCACGAATTCAAATTCACATAATAATATAATATAAATTATTTTTAAGGGTTAAAATTTCAAACTGAAAAATTAATACATGATTCCTTTAATCAAACATGAAATAAGAGGTGTTGAAGGTATTGACACACCACCACAAATTATTGATAATATTTGCAAAACAAAATTTGTGATTAACACTGTCACTGAACAAATGAAGGAGTCATCTCTCATCAGCGCCGGTGGTGTTCAATATTCTTTGTTTAAAGCAAAACACACTGATGTCAACAAACATATTCAATACTTTGGGTGTTATTCAACAAAGTGTAAGTGTTCTGTCAATATCAAATTCCAAAAAGACAATAAAATTGCATGTGAAATTATTTTTATTGGAAAACACAACCATAATTTTGAATTCCTTCCAAGTAATATTCAGTATACTTTTACAAAAGAACAAATTGATGAAGTGTATACATACGCCAAATGTGGAATGAGGCCTGCCCAAATTTGTTCACAAATGGGACTTTCAGTTAACACTAAACGTATCAGAAAAATTACTCGAGATGTTTACGATATTAGAAACACCGAAGAAGCCAAAAAATTGACCATTTATTGTGATGATTTGAATGATTTTTCCACTCGTATAATTAAAAATTCAAGTGGACAATTTGAAGCATGCTTTATACTTAACACAAAACATGTTAATCATACACCAGAAATAATATATATCGATGATACTGCTACAACCAATCATTTTAATTTTCCACTTGTTGTTGGAAATTTCTCGGATCAATGGAACACCCATATTTTATTTTTCGCTATAATGAGAAATAGAATTACATCTTCATTTGTTGACCTTTTTAATTTTTTGAAAAACAAAAAAATTGTTTTTAAAATTGTTTTTTGTGATCGTTGTATTTCACAAATGAAAGCAATCAAGATTGTTTTCCCATTCTCTAAATTGTTTCACTGTGTTCGACATATACACAGAGATCTCCAAATATCATTCGGAAAGACGTCTCCAATTGTTTCTGATTTTGATGAAATGATTCATGGAAAAATAACCGAAGTCGACTTTATAAATAGATTAATTTATATGAGTGGATACAATTTAACCGATGCTCAGAAGGAAGAAGCACAACAAATGTTTGAAGAGTCAAAAGAACTTGGAGGTGACCTTACAAATGATGAAGCGGTGTTTTATCTGGAAACTTTGGAAGAAATCAAAGAACTGAGAAAGACTGAAAAAATAGTTAAAATAACAAAAAGTGATAAAATCCAAGTTATTACAAATTTAATCGAGCAAAGAGATTCTTGGCTTCCTTCAGTTGTTTTGATGAACACACAGACACAAACTACAAACAGAATAGAAGGGTATTTTGGAAATTTCAAACAAAAAATAGGAAATAAGATTGCTTCACTCGTTGAAATAGCCACGACAATTGTCACTGATAGCAGAAGGTTCGACTTGAATGGAAGACAAGATTTGATACTTGATACACAAACTGCAGAATTGTTAATTCCGCCAAACATACTTCCTTTACTCCCCGCTATAGTAGTGAATAAAATGTGTAAATTATATAGAAACATCAACACAACAGTAGCTCCACCATTGAATGGAGATTGCTCCGAATCAAGATGTTGTTGTACCATTTTTAATATTGACCGTATTCCGTGCATTCACATGATTAAATACTGTTCAGAAAGATCAATATATCCTATTCCAACTACTGCCTTTGCGAGAGATATTCTTATTGATAGTTCTTATAAAAACACTACTCATGAAAAGGTTATCAAAATCGACGACAAAGAACAACAACCAACGAGTCACAATGATATTCATAATAACTTGGATGAAGTTGTTCCACTGATTAAAAGAAATGAATTTGTGAGAAACAGGTTTTATTCTTTTATTGGACATTGCCGAGAACAACCAACGACGAAAGAAATAAGTCAACAATCGACAAATGAAACACATGATACGACTTTGGAAACCATGACAACAACTGTTGCGTCTAGAGTTTCAAGTGTTTCAAGACAAAGTTCTTTTAGTACTAATTTAAAAGACCCACGCAGACAGCAATATACAGGAATTTGTCCAAGGAAAATGGTAGATTGTGTGGAAAAATGTAACAGCTTAAAAAACCAAGACACCAAGATAAAGAATCGAAAGTAGCTCACGTGAGAACATGTAGTGTTTGTAAAATGGTGGGTCACAATAAACAAAATTGTCCTTCAAAAAAATTATAGAAGATTGAACTTATGATATATAGTAGTTCAACTAAAATTGGTTATGGAATTGAATTTCAATTTATTATAATCGATTTCATTTGTTGCGTTTCATAAGGTATATGTTATTTTTCAGTTTATACAAAAATAAAAAAGTATTGTATAAAATCAAAGTAAAAATGTATTGATAAATTGAATTGTCAATAAGTATAAATCACAATTTTAAAAAAATATAAATTGTTGAAAATGTTATATATCACATTTTTAATTGTTCTAAAAAAGATGGGGTGAGGGTGGGAAAAGCCTGCCCCTGTTTATTCTATAATTGTTTATACACTTCATTCTAATCATAATCAATCTCTAAAATTAATCATTTAAAGAATTTTTTAGTTGTATTTTTCTTAATAGCTTTCTTTTTTCTTTTGCCATCACCAACAAATCTTCTTTTGATGGTGGCAAATAATTATTTTTATCAAAACCCGTTTTACACAACTCAACCTAATATGCTAATTCTTTTATGGCATCAGTTGTCGTTGCTTCATTTTTAGGATTGGATGCGGAGTTTTTGAATACATTGTTCTGTTGTACTGATTTATTTCGAATAATCTAAAATATTATTAATTTATTCCTCGTTTGCGTTCTGAATTTTTACTCCAAACACTTTTCACATCTATTGGTTCTTCTACTTGTGTTTGTTTATACAATTTGGACAATCTAAACGTTTCAATAGTTTCGATCAAATTCTTTTTAAATGAATCAATTGATCCATTTTACTGTCATATTTTAAAGTAGGATTGTGTATTATTGTTGGTCTGTTATTAAAATAATTCTTTTCCTTATCCATTTGATTGATTTGTAACCATTCCAAGTCTTCATGTTTAATAAAAATAATTAACAATTTATTCAAAGATGGTTTCTTACAACACGGCCTTTCACGAGTGTTGAATGATAAAAATCACTCAAATTGTCAATCCTTTATTTTTGATTGAATTGACACCACAATTTGATTGGCCATCTT
This sequence comes from Entamoeba invadens IP1, assembly GCF_000330505.1. Taxonomy (NCBI): domain Eukaryota; phylum Evosea; order Mastigamoebida; family Endamoebidae; genus Entamoeba; species Entamoeba invadens. The sequence goes on along the minus strand of NW_004443692.1, from coordinate 147,814 downwards.
TCTAACCAACTAAACTTGAAATATAAAAGCAACTCCATTACAAATTGTTTCATTTTAAAATCAAATTTGTAACCGACGGCTTCATTGTTTTTAATAATAAATCTATGCGGTAATTCACTTTTTTTAAATCCAAAGTTTTCAAAATGTTGATTATTGACCATATCAATGTTTCTTGATGGTACTGCTATTAGAGACTTTTATTTTGTTTTTCTCTATATGCACTGGGTAAAATGGATATTGCAATTAAGGACATAATGTTTGAATCCAATCAAAACATTAATGACAACAATTTTTTTTCTTTAATAACAACTTTTTAATTAAAATTTATAATAAAACAATCTTCGTCTATTACATTGTATTTTCAATAATTCAAATATTCTTCAATAATATCGCTCATTGTTCTTCTTAATAATGTTTTCTTCTTTGATCAAATGGATTGTTTGGTATGGTTCTTACGTTAATGTTGCTGAACTAAAATGTTAGTTTCATGTTGAACAGTACTGTCAATTGTTTGTCATTGTTTAAAATTTTTGGAAATGTGTATGAACTGTCTTATTATAATTAAAATATTTAAATTGTAAATATTTAATGTTTTCACTTGATCTATCTGTTTTCGATATTTCATTTTAACATTTTATTGTTTTGAAAAAAAAGAATCTGTAGAAAAAAAGAAAGAATGAAATATAATATTCATGACCGGATAATGATGATAAACTGACTCTAGTTGTCTTTGTATGTCTTACAAATCAATCTGTTTATTTTTATTGTTGCATTGGGCTCCAAGTTTAGTTTTTTGTATTTTGTTTAAAACTGTGTATTTTGCTTTATTAATAATAATTATATTATTTTTCCTTATTTTTATATTTTGGAAAATCTCATAATATTGTGGTTACAACATAAGGGTCGATACTATATTGTCAAATATTATAAAAATCATTGTGTTATTCTTTTTTTTAATTTTTAATTTTTTTTTATTTAATTTAATAAAAATATAATTTAAAAAATAATAAAATTAATAAAAAATTGATTATTTTTTTAATCTTTTTTAAAACATTTTGGAAATAATGTTATTTTTCTTTTTTTAAAATTATTTTACTCAGTCGCCCCATTTTTGCTTTGATTGCACTGGTTTTGAACACAATTGTAAAAACTGAATGGCCTTCATTTAGAAAATATTTTTAACGTTTTGATGCAGTAAAACAACAACTTGCAACTTACATTACTCTGAAAATTTGTTTTTTTCAACTTTTCTAACAAAAAATGCTTTTTTTATTCCAATCATTCTCGCAAGTGTTTTTTGTTATACACTTTTTTTGTTTTTATTACCATTTTCTTATTATAACGACAATAGATTTTTTAATAATAAAACTTACTTTTGTTATCAGTCTTTTAACTTTAAAAAAATAATTTTTCTTTCCGTTAAACCCCGGTTTATGTTAATCACATTTTTTGTTTTTGCTTTAAAACCAACTCATTTTTTTATAAATAATTACAATTATTGTTACTATAAAAACATTGAGAAACAACACAATTGTATTTATTTTTAACAAAACACCATTGTCCCATTTTTTATGTAAAAGATTCACTGATATTTGAGTAAAATATCAGTAAATTTTGTTCGTAGTTACTGTAGTCCTCATATAATTTTTTTTAAATAAAAATATAGTTAAATTGAAATTTAAATACCATTTTGTTACTAGGTTTTTTATATAAAAATTAGAAGTTATCAAACAAAATTAAAATTCTCAAATTAAATAAAATCATTTGAAAGAATTATATTAACAACTAAAATATAAATACAATAAACACAAAACTAAAATGAAATGTAATTTGAACAAAACAAAATAATAATAAACTATATAAATATCACACACGACTTAAAAAACAGTCAACAAAGCAAAAAAACACCCATTTTCTGTAAACAAAGGACAAATGTGCCGATCATTTCCACTTTATAATTCAAAATGAAATAAAAACAATTTGGAAAATCATACAGAATTCCCACATTTATACAATATTTGAATGACCTTTTTTATTACAATTATTTGTTTTGTGGATAACGAATATATCCATTAAAAAACGGGATAATGTGGTTAAAAAACTTGAATAAAATACTTTTCATTGGACAAATCTTATGTGCTCAAAAAATAGGCAAAACACTTTTGTTGTGAAAACGACTTGTTAATTAATGAATTTTTAAATTATTCAAAGAAAAACTATTGTAAAAAAAGGGAAATAACATGATACAACCGAGTTATTTATTTAAAGGGTTGTTTCTTCATTTTTGCCAGTTTAAAAAATTAAGTCTAAAAAAACGACGAGCTAAAAGGGGGAAATATTCCTCGTTCTTCTTTTTTTTTGTTGAAAAGTTAGTATTGATTTTTTTTTCAAAATTATGTTTGATTGTCATAAATTAACATCTATCCCGTGTTTACTCATAAGTAAGAACCATAAGTGTTTTGTTTGTTGTAATGTTGATTACAATCTTCAGTATAGTCTATATCATCGTTTTGTAAGTAATACATGAATTACGAAGATATCTAATAATTAAAACGTTTAATAGGACAGTGAATGCCGCCTGTGTTAGACCAATCAGAATCCACTGAAAGGTCGAAAATATAGTGATGGGCAAGGCTCCAAAAATACAGTTTTCTAAATAAATGTTTGGCAACTAAATAACCCAGGCAGCCATGCGCGTCACTTTCACACCAACACGTACACGGGCATTTACTCGGCTGCCAAGCGCTGAGTCCCGCTCCCCAAGTCCTTTTGCAACTCCCCGGTCGTCCATGAGTTGTACGACTCCGATTTCTCCCGACTTTGCAGAGGATTCAGAACCTCTTTTTATATCTAAGACACCAGAGTCCATCTTTTTTCTTAATAAAGAAAGGATGTTGTCATCAACTTATTCCAGTCCTTCTTTGTCACCAGAATTGGACTTTACTTGTGAAACCCCATTCCTATTACAGTACATTAAACCACATGAAGTGAATGAAATGATAACTAATAATAATAATCTTACATTCATCGACTGTAGATATCCATACGAATACAACGCAGGTAAAGTCATAAATTCAGTTAATATCTGGAACGAAAAACTGTTGAAGGAATACTTCCTCTTCCAAAGAAATCAAACAATTCATAACACCGTTGTTTTCTATTGTGAATTCTCGGGACAAAGAGCACCAACCCTGGCTAAAAAATTACACAGTATGGATAGAAAGACTAATGGACCCAATTTACTATTTCCAGATATATATGTGGTGGACGGTGGGTTCTTAAGTTTGTTTGATAAACTGAAACACCTCTGCGTTGGATGCTATCTGCCAATGCTCGACCAAAAGTATCAAAACGAAATGAGGAAGTGTCAAACTATTTCAAATGCTAATAAAAGAAAGAGACAACAATTTAACTTTGCAAGCCTCTCAATGTCTTATAATGTCCAAAACCCGCACGATTCTTTTCATTAAAAATCAGTCAAATTCATGAAATACACATCATAAATCAATTCATTTATTTTTACTATTCGGTTTTATCCATTTATTTATTGATTCGCTTTCATATTAAAATGTTACCTCTTTGTTGCTATCTCTGTTTTTAGCTACTTTTTCGTTATTTTTTTGAATTAAAACAATTCCAGTGTTTCTATGTATTTCATTGTTTATTTTATCAAAGTTAATAGGATTATCATATATTTATTTATAGAACAAAACTACACTAAAATTGTCTTTTTTTATGCCCACTGTTTATTGAAAATCCAAACCAATTTCACAAAACATTATCAAATTAATTTTATATTACAAAGATTGTTGAGTCATTTGAGTTGGTTTATTTTTGATTGTTATTATTTTTTTTACACAAAAAAATGTAAATTACTTCTCAAACAACTCATTTGATAAAGAAGTTAAATAAACTACTTCGTTTCTTTATTGAAATGTCATATGAATTTAAATTTAATAATTTATAAGACTGCTCGTTATATTATTCTTCATGTTTAATTAACATGATCTTTGAAAAAGTTTATTGTCAATCTTATTTTATTATTATTCAGATTTGTTGTAAAATAGTGATCTTTCGTTTTTTTTGTTATGTTATAAAATGAAAGATTTTAATAAATTCAATCGTTAATCATTGAATTATTTTTAAAAACAATGTGATTATTAAATTAATAAAAAATTATTTTTTATTATACTTTTTGTGTTTAAATGTAAAAAAATTGGATTTATAAGCTAAATTTAACCTTACGATTTTTTTTTCTTTTATAAAACATTTTTTTAGAAAAAAAAATGTTTTGTTGATGAAAACTCCAACACCGTTGGTATTTTAATTAAAACATTTCCAAAAATTGAAGAAAAAAGGAAAACCAATAAATTATTGTTTGCGCGATTGGTTTGTTTACTGTTTACATTTCAAAAGAGTCGCCATAAGGTAAGTTTTTTTTTGTATATCATACCAAGTTCAAAAAAAATAAAATTTGTGTTTTATTTAAAACAGTAACAGTATTGTATGGTTGATGATATTTTTAAGTACTTAACTTCTGTTTTATTTTTTTTTATAATGTTTTTATAAGATTTATTTTTCAATGATTGTTATTATTTATTTTTTATTTTTTAGACTAATATTCAATTCAAGTTGTTTATTTTTCATGATAGTCTCCGTCTTATATATTCAATATTGTAAAATTACATGAAAATAATAATAATACATATATGTAAGATAAAACTTTTGTTATGTTTTGACCAAAATTATGTTATTTTTTATATTATATTTAATAATTATATTTTTTATAAAATGAAATTAAATGAATTTATTACTTATTAATAAATTACAATAATTAGTCTTATAATGTTTTATATTTATATATGTTTTATTTTAATTTCTAATTTATTTATTTTTATTAAAAAATAATGTTTACAGACTGACATATATTTTTTTTGTTTGTTATATATTTAAGTATATTTTATTAACTGTATAGTATTTATTTCTTTTTAATAAATATATAATAAAATGTCTTATATATTTCTTTTAAAAATAAGTTAATAACATAACTAATGATTTCCTTGGATTATTTAAAAAAATATTTCAAAAAACTTGTAAAGTAATAACATGAGTAACAGAGAGGAAGACAATAAAAAAGAAGAAAACAGTTTTTTGCGAGACTTGGGAATGGGAGACACAGACCCTTATATATCTTCAGCAAGCGCGTATGGTATGACTGACGCATATATGGACCCCTATTCAATGAATCAGATGGTGCCACAATACCCTCAAACTTCACTTCCTCAACAATTTGTGCAACCAACAACTCAATCTGCTATACCAGCGCAACAAGTGAGTGTACAACCTTCAGTCATACAACAACCAGAAGTACAACAACCAAATGAAACACCACAAAACAATACTATTCAGGACATTCCAAGTGCACCAAACGCCCCAATCGTTCCAACACCAATGGAGGTCCACCAACCAACAGTACCACAACAAGTTACTCCATCAGAGCAAGTAACACAGCAACAGCCAATTGTGCCAATGGAAGAAATTTTACCAGTGCCACAAGAACAATCCCAACCAACACAAATCACTGAACAAACTCCACAAAAACAAGTGGAAGTCCAAACCATGATGGAGGAAGTCCCAATAAACAAGGACACCATTGTGGAGCAAGAAGACGCGAACGAAAAGATGTCAGAGGACGATGACGAGTATAACGAGGAAGACGCAAAGAAATTTTATTGTGAAGAAAAGCCGCTCCACAAACTTCCACATCCCCTTCAAATCTTAGAGCAGCGACGCCCAGGAAAAGATGTGCGCAAAGAATTGAAAAATCCAAATGGGATGATCGAATTGTTTTCCAACGTTGTCTTTGTTGCGAATTTACCGGAGAACACAACCGAACAGAGTATAACTACATTACTGGGCACCAAGTACCCACTGAAGCGAATTAAACTGTTTGCAGACAAGCACCACTGTTTCATAACATTTTACACCCGAACAACCGCAATGGAAGCATTCAGATTTTTTGCAACGACCGAGACAGCAAAGGGGGTGTACTACAAAGTCTCGTGGGGAAGGGAGTACTGTATGAAGGGGCAATTGTTTGACGAAAAGTACGGGAGGTGCACACTCAATGCAGACAACATTCCAGACGACATTATAGTCTGTTTTGATCACTCGTATGTGATGGCCGAAGATCTTCAACTTGTTTACGGTAAAATCTGTCCACAGGCATATTTGCTCAAACTTGCGGATGAGGAAAGACATAGAGAGAAAGTTGTTGACAACAAAAAGGACTTCAGAGAAGGGTATGACCCACGAAACCAACAAAGAGACTCGAGAGATCAAAAAAGAAGAGACTATAGAGGATAACCTAATTTGAATGTTTTATTAATAGGTATTAATTAGTATTTTCTATACCAATTTTCAAGATTCGACTCAAGTAAATAAGAAGAAATCAAATATCGTCAGTGTCTATGTTCTTGCCACAAAAAGCGAGGACAAACTCATTAAGGCCGATAGAATCGCTGTGGTCGCTGTCATACTTTTCCATGAAGTTGATCGCAGATTCTTTCCAGCCTATCTTCCCAAGAAACTCGGTGATCACCTTTTTGGAAAGCTTGTCTGTCTTGTCTTTGTCCATCATTGAGAATAACTCGATGTATATTGAGTCCAAATCAAATTGCCCATCGTCGTCGATGTAATACTCGAACAAGCAGAAGAATTGAATGAACTCCGATTCGGAGAGTTTGTCGTCTTTATTCTCGTCACACACATAAAACATCGCCTTCAAACACATGTAATTCGTTTCGGGTAGTTCTCCAACGATGGAAACGATGTACTTGACTACTTCAGACAGCTCCAACGAATTCGAAGAGTCTTTGTCTATCAAGCGGAACGTCTTTTTGATCTGCTTTTTGGCTTTTCTGTCCTTTTCTTCTTCTGTATCATCCAACTTGACTTGGTCCAATTGCATGAAGTAACACATGTATTCATCTAAAGACAGTTGGTTCTTCCCACCCTCGTCATATGATCGAACTAAATCTTCGGCGTCTTCGTGTGACAAAGTAGTTCCATCTATCTGTTGCACTAAAAATGCTAATTCGTTGCAATCAATCAGCCCGTCATGATCCCCATCAGCAATATGGAAAAAGACTTCATACATGTCGCGCTCTTCAATGACCTTTCCTCTCATACATTGCTCTATCGCACTTATCAATATGACAAATTCATCGCAATCAAGTTTATCATCGCAGTCGATGTTCCCGACTTTAAAAATGACTTCCATTGCACCCTTCAGTGCTTTTGTGTTACTCTCCCCAATGACCTTTTCAATCGCAATTTTGAGTGTTGGTAAATCCATTTTCTCGCTTGGACACAACTCTTTAAACATCGCAACAAATTCAGGCCTTTCGACTGTCTTGCGAATTAATTTTGAACACTCCTTTTTCTCGCTTTGTAACGTCCTCACATTCTTCAATTGGTTCTGCGGTTGCACCGAATCAAATTTCAAGTCGCTTTGTGACTTCGCAACCAAATTATTCAAAAAGTATTTTGGAACATCCGACTTTGACAGTCCGTTCGTCAGCACTATGAACTCGTCGATTTGTAAAACACCGTCTCCGTTGGTGTCCAACTTTTTAATTGTTTCTTTGACAGACTCTTTTTTCGTGTCGAGTCCAGACTTCCTCAAAAAGCGTGAGAATTCCTTTGGGTTTAAAAATCCAGAGCAGTTGATGTCTAATATCCTGAACGCGACGACGTTCAAGGAGAAGTTGCTTGTCCCGACCTTTTGCGTGACAAACAGAATCTGACTGCACAAGTACGTGAACTCGCTTTGGTTGAATTTGTGGACTTTACTCGTATCGACCAACTTAACGACGACACTCAACACCGATGCGTTTGTGATTGAAAATTGCTTTTGAATAGCTTTGACTGCGTTCTCGTCGGTCAAGTAGTTCTGTCCATTTGCAAACTGAGAGAAGAGAATGGCAAATGACCAAGTGTTAACGATTGCAGTGATGACTTCCTTGTCCAGCACTGACTCTTTTACAACTTGGTAGACTGCTAAGAATTCATCTATTGAATAATAGTTGTCGCTTGTAGCGTTCGCCGCATCAACCAATTTTTTCACTTGTTTTGCTTTCTCTTTTGGAGTGACAGAAAGGAAGTACTTTTTCGCGTCAGATATCTTCAGCATCATATTCCCGTTGATGTCGAGTCCGATGAATATCAATGCTACTGCGTGTGCAGTTGTTATAGACCCATACGCAAAAGTAAACGCGTCAAGGTACTGACATAGTTTCGTGTACTTCTTTAAGTCAAATTTGTCTTGAACAAATGCGGGGACGATAACGTCGAGAAGCTCTGAGCTCTTCAGCAAAAAGTTCTCGTTGAGGCGCTTGACAATTTCTTCCGTCGTCACCAATTTAGAGAATGATGTATATTGGTCGATATATAACTCTCGAGACATACTGTTTTTATAGTTTGTATTTGGTTCTTTTTTAATACTACTTAATGGATCTTTGCTCAACAAAAAAGAACTATTCAAAACTATTACTTTAGTATTAGTAAATCATTTGTCTTCTTTGCTTATTTTCTATCCCGATTATTTACAGATAAAGATTGTAAATTGATATCCTTAATTCCAACGCATTCTTTATTATGATGTTTCGAGATACCTCTTTCAATCTCACTTCTTTCATTATTTGTTTACTAAATCCACGTGGTTATATTATTAATAAATATAGTTTATTTTACTTTAATTGTACTATAACAAAATAATTGATGAGAGTATCTATGTATCTCAAAGTTGTGTTTGAAACAACCAACGCTTCTTAGAACTCAAACTATTTGACATATCAAATACCACAACTCTTTATTTGTCAATTACATTTGTATGAAAAAACGATGAGCCAAATGTTAATATATATAGTAAATAAACTATAATACTATAATATACTCGATGACAAACAACATTTACTAAAAATATAGTAAATCAATTCTAAAATAAGAATGGTACTATTTATAATATAATTGAATTATATTTGAAACTATAGTAGCTTAAGTAAAAATACCTCAATCCTGGAATTTTGGTTTCTTCTTCTGGAATCGAGTGTGGTGTTTTCTTTCTTGAGTGTGTTGTTGTCCCAAAGTTTGTTCGCCAACTTTTCCATTTGCCAGTTTTTTGTCGACTTCCTCATTCTCCTCGTCACTGTTATTGTCATTTCTTCTATCAAACTGCATTGGAGAAGGATTCTGTTGTTGTGGGAATTGCCCGTATTGATTTTGTTGTTGAGGGAATTGGACACCGAACTGTTGTTGAGAGAAGGGTTGTTGTTGCTGTTGTTGACATTGTTGATGGAAAGGAGGGAATTGTTGGGGGAACATCATTGGTTGATATTGGAAAGGGTTACACATAGGAAATGGTTGATACATAGGAAGAGGGCCATAAGGCGAGAAAACTGGGGGATGTCCCGGGAATGGTTCGAACATATGTCCTCGCATTCTTCTCATCCACCAAGGACGTGGATTTTGGAAGTCATAACCTTTCGAGTGTTTCTTCATTTCTTTCATCCACCATTCGTCACATCCTTTCTTCTCTTTTTTAGACTTCTTCTCTTTGTGTCGCTTCGTCGACTTCTTCTCATCTTTCTGTTCGGTACAACCCTTTTCTTCTTTAGAATTTGTATCACTATCATCTTCACTATCGTCTTGGGAAGTTAAAGCAGTATCCGTACTTAATGTTTTACTGTCTTCTTTCTCACTTTTCTCAGCATTCATTCGGGAGACACGGAAGGCTATGTAATCCTCAATCACCTTTTGCTGCTCGGAAGTAAGTGCCTTTTTTAAATTGTTGTATTGAACCTCAACATCACTTTCGGGTATCGTGTCGTCGTGGCACAATTGTTCATTTGGGTTGTGTTCTGTTCTCGTTGACTCCATTCTCACTTCTGATTTTGAGTTTAAAAAATGTGGTGTAAATTTACAACCAATCCGATTTACTCAAATTCAGAAGTCCCATTTCTTACGGATTATTCAAAACTTTTTTTTACGGGGTTTTCCCTTTTTGTTAGTAATTTATACCGAGTTATTTGCTCATTACTATTTCGAGATTGAAAAACGCACTTTTAAAATCAGCCTATCATCCTTTTCTTTTTTTATATATAATTTGTAAATAAGATTTAATAACATCGTTGTTTTTGTTTTTTTGTTAATAGATTGGTATTATAGTAATTTATAATATATTTGTCATATCTTTATTGCTATTTTTGTAACTATATTTTTATTCTATTTATATTATTGGTCTTATTCATATTAACTTAATTACAATTATTAATTATTGTAATAATTAATTATTAATTATTATTTGAACTATTCATTTAAATAATGATAATTAATTTTTAAATCAATTGCATAACTATTTTATTATAGTAAAATTTATAATTGAATTATTAATACAATTTAGATTTTAAAAAAATTTGTTGAATTATAAAAATGTTATATAAAATGTTATACCATTCAATGATAAAGCAAACAAAAAGAACTACAAAAAACAAAATGGACGAGTCATTCACAGTTCCGGACACCACGATCATTTCCTTTCGAACAGTTGAGTTAGAGTCTAAAGGTTTTATGAGTATAGTAGACACTGGTTCTGATATAGTACAAACGTTTAGTATGATTATTCATAGTCCATGTCAACAGCTCGTTCACTTCTTTACTTCTGGATTTTTTTGGAGTGTTTTGTTTCTGATAGTATCGCTCTTTGTGAACGCGTTGTTTCAAGCCCTTACTGATATGTATTATATTCGATGGCTTTCTGGTCATCCCGAAGTCCCAAAGAATTACACTTTACTTGATTTGGGGAATGACTATCTTCCATTTATCGACATCCCTTACATTCCTTCTTATATTATGTTGTTTGTATTGACATTTACATTCCTCAGATTCTTCTTCACTCCTTATCGAGTCATCATAGTCAAACGATTTTTCTTGTTGCAAGGTGTTATCTTTATGTTGCGATCACTCAGTATCTTCTCTACCTATTTACCTTCCCCTGTGCCTTGTAAGGCAAACAACACTGACTCCTTCTTTACTTATTCATTCAAAATATTTTTCGGGGAAAGGTCGTGCCACGACCTTATGTTTTGTCCACACACCGCAGCTCTCTTTTTGTGCGCGATGTTTTGGTATCACTACGACGAAAAAGCACCACTGTGGCATATCGCAGTCTGCGACGATATATCTCCCGCGGTCAATCAAATTGGATATCCATTACGATTCACTTTAATCAAAGCAATCATATTAGTCTTTACAACAGCAGCTTCTGTCGTGTTCGTGATGTGTAGAAGACATTATACTATTGACATTTACATCGCAGCTCTGATCGCGGTGTTACTTTTTAAATTCTACCACCACTACATACTGTTTTGTAACACAAGAGACAATTGGATAAACGCGTTTGTCAGGTGGTTCGAAGCTGATGCTCCAGATATTCCGTGCCTCGTTGACTTGTCTCACCGACAATAATGTTTAGTTTAACTGAGACAAAACTGTTCTTAAAATAGAATCAATGAACTATAATTTAACTATTAATAAACTATCATGTAACTTCGTTAAACAAATAAATTATTAATTAATTATAAATTAACTATATAATTATAGTAAATAGTGTTATTTGTGTTTCTTTGGTTTTTCGTTGCGATCGACTAAGTTGTTTGCAAAAAGTGCATCTCTGGCAGTGTTAACGATGTGCTTGAACCTGTCTGGCCCTAATAAAATACCCCCGAACCATCGCGACACCATAACGCAAACGTTCTCTGCATTGATCTGTTCGAGCATTCTTAGCAACTCTTTTCCAGCCGCGTGTTCGCCGTCATCGTCAAAATCACAAGAAATAGTTCCGTTGATATTAATACGGTACGCTTGTATGTTGTGAGTTGCGATGGAGATCTTCTTGTTCTTCCACAACTCATCAAAGACAAGTTGGGTTTCTTTTTCGGAGTGAACCCGGGCTACAAAAGCAATGAACTTGCTTTTGCGGTCGACTAATGGCACTCCTGCGAAGACTTTTATACCAGATATTTCCAGGGTTTTCGCAAGATTGTCGTCATTCTCTCGCGCCATTCCGGCATTTTGGATGTCACTTTTCTTGTCACTTTCGAGATTGACGGGCGGTTCGTCGGGGTAAACTTTTGCGCTGATTGAAGAAAGAAAATCTGCCGCCATCAGCCTGTCAACCACTGGGAAAATGCACAACTCTCCTTTATATTCCGCCGAAATCCTTTCTGCCTCGTAAACAATACTATTGAGTTGTCCATCAGAAAGCCAATTTCGTTTTGTTTTCGCCATAAAAAGTGGAGACCCTTCGCTTGGGTAGCACGACGGTAATGTGTAAAACAAAATTATCATACATTGTGTTGAAAATGTTATACATATTCTGTACCTATTGGTGTCAATTTTATTGAAATTGATTTGATCGTTGTGATCATAAATGTTTCTCAACGTGTCATATTCATCGTTTTGTTGTTCAACATTGGCCCCCGTTTCGTCCATTCAATCAGTAAAAATGAGTTTACAACTTGGCAATAATAGTAGGGTTTATTATAATTAACTATAATAGTTGTCTGTCTTTTTATTTTTTCCAAATCAATTAATTTGAAATATATTTTTAATTAATCAAATTAATCAATAGTACCTTAATTATTAAGTTATAATTTAATACCATTAATATTATAAATATATTATAAACATATAGTAAACCCCCCAAAAAAGAAACGGTCTAGGTGTCTTACCTGAATTATAAAAAATAATAAAAACAATTATAGTAACTAGTAAAGACAAGACGTCATAGTATACTAAGTTTGTCAGAACTTGAAAACCTCAAACCATCCACCCATGTCCGAGCTTGGCTACACGGAGCCGCACAAGATTTTGGCGTATCAAGAAGTGAATTTTGGGACCGCAGTAGTACGTCGAGCTGTACTAGTACGTTCTGAATTACAAGATGATACCAAAGTGACACAATGTCCCTCGTTTACATTAGAGAAATACAACAAGTCCCACATCATAGCTTACGGTCAATGTCGACGTGACTCTCCATTGGAGACTCGACCTGGCAAAACAGTCTTGTCGGACATTTTTCTCATAAAATCGTCGACGTTGCCAGGGAAGGTATGGGTTCACAAGAAGTTATTAGGGAGTGAAGGAGATAAGACAGTGCAGACGCTCTTGACTAATAAGACTTTGTTTGTCACGCACCCGGGCATGGAGTCTGAGGTGACGCGCCCCGTAGTGAAGAGACCCCAAAAGGAAGTTCCTTCGTTAGTTTCTTTCCAAGTGAAAGGAGAGAAACAAATGAAGCCGATACCCTCATTAAAGGAATTGGGAGCTCCACTGACGACTCCAAGCGCAACGAGTTTTGGTAAAGCGGTGAAGAGTGAAAAAAGTGATAAAGTAAATATAGAACACGTCAAAATCACGCCAACACTCCCAACGACAGGGAAAACTATTAAACTGGAGACGTTAAAAGCGATGTTTGCGATTGGATCGGAGTCACTGGAACCATCACTGCTGTGTGTAAAACTGTTTGCGGAGTCTTTATTTTCGCCACTGAAACACGTTTGCTCTTCTTTGTGTTGAGTCAATTGGTTAAAACTAATAATAAACTAGTAATAAACTAATAATACTCACCACTAGTTTCCAACATCTATACCTCAGGCAGAAATGGCGGATTATACAACAGATATACTCAAGTTGATTGACACGACGTTTGTGAAACCGGACTCCGTGCTTTTGTCGTCACTGTTTATATTTGGGATCGAACTGGCACAAGTCAAACAAGTGTGGGAACAAAGGAAAATGAATCAAGAGGGCGTCAAAAAACTCATACAAGACATGACAAGGCAATTCCAAACGATTTCGTTTGTGTTCACCCCACAGATGAAACACATTGTGTCACTCATCTTTGAAAAATCAACAAAAGAAGAACCGTTCGATATTAGAGCGGAATTTCTGAACGTCACAGAATCGTTTGTGTGGGGCGAGAAAGAGGTCTCCCATCTCCACCAATCGTCAAAACCGACACCGATCGCGCGATTGAATGTCTTGCAAAAATAAGTTGTTTGTATCAATTTTTGTTATATAAAATGTTATTGTGCGATAATGGAAAACTCTCTTCGAAAACTGTAAAATGAAAGAATGAGCGCTGCAGAGAATCAACCAATACTTCCTAATGAGAATGTATATAAGGAGATGTACTGCTCGACCTGCAATAAAACAATCCATCCCAATACCGAATATAAAAATGGGAAATTCTCGATTGTATTAGCAGTGGTCTTGTTCGTGCTGGGGTGTCTGTGCTTTTTCTGGATACCTCTAGTCATCGACTCAACTAAAGACTTGGTCTACAAGTGCCCTCTCTGCAATAATGTACTGTGTGTCAAGACTAAGTAGTACAGAAGCCTCTTAAATTCATATGTTATGTCATTTTGAACTAGTCCTTGTTAGTAATAAACTAAAAAGATACTATTATTTTGAAGTACATTTTTTCATAGGACAAATACTATTTAATGTCTTATTATATTTCTTTGTGTGGTTAAAAAAACAAAGAACATTTTGGTGATGAGACATATAGTTTATTTTATTATAATAAATACCATTTGAATAATTTTAAAAATAAAAACAACTACAAAAAAACAACTATATATATATAGTTTATTTACAATTAAAGATGGTTTAACTAACTGTATGAATTTTCACAATTAAGAAAAGTCGCTGTGTCCAAATTTGCATTTTTACTTAAAACAATTATTAAGGAAATCACATTAATGACCATCTGATGAGTGAGATTATCACTTATAAAAAATTAATAAATTTAATTATTATAATAGAAATTGTCATTCGAATTATTTCTTTCCAGTTTAACTCAAAACCACACATTACACCCCACCATGTCATCCACCGATGGGGGGATATCCCCTGTTCCGTATTTTGTTCTCAAGGAAATTAGTCTTCGGAGTGACTTCCAAACGGTCCAGAAACTCAGTGCAATGTCTTCCACGACCAAGTCCTTGTTAATGGATCCCGACATTCTTTCTCAGCTGTCGCATCGAGACGTCCACACCCAAATCGACTTAGTTGATTGTCTTATAACCGCCCGACAACAACGCGACATGGCGAATCGGGAATACACTGACAAAATCAAATTGTGGAAATATAACTTTACCAAGCAACGGTATTACTGTGTGCAGAGTCTCTTCAGTAACATCTTCTGTGACACCTTCTCGTTATTCTGTGTGTTGTGCTTTTTCATCATACTTGGGTATTACCTTGATGGGAAATTGGGTACGATGTTCTATGGGATTCTAGTGTTATTCCCCGTAGTCCTTCACTATGGCATTTTCTCGCTCGTTGTTATCATCAACGCAAAGACGTATACTCCACGCAACGAGAGCGACAAGATCTATTCCTTATTTCTCGGCTGGCGAAATCTCTGTTCATCCGTCTTCATCGCACAATCGGTGCAATCGGTGGATCTCTCATTCTTCCTTCCCGTTATCATCGACTTGACATATGTAGTCGTGTGGGTGTGGTATATCTATCACTTCAATTTCGGTCTCGTGTTGCTTCCATATAGCATCTTCTGTGTGTTAAGAATTTTCGATGTCTTTGAATGCAAAAAGTCGTTTCGAATACTCTTCAGATGTTTTAAAGTTGTGAACGTCCCTTACAACATCTTTCTCAGTGGTCTTGTGATCTCTACAATGGTATATATATATACTGGTAACATCTTTCACTCGAATATATATATCATTGTGGTATCTCTCTTCACTACACTATTCATTCTTTCAAATTGCTTGTTGGCTATATTCATCCACTTCATTAGAAATAGACTGAACTCGACTCTTGTCACAGAACACTGTTATAATGTCGACAATTTACGATTCACATATCGCGCAGTATACTTATCAACTGTCGGGGGGATCACAGTAGTACTGGGTCTCATCACTACTATCCTCTCCCTTCAAATCAATGATAAGAAGAGGGAGATGTCTTACATCACCGCGTTCATTCCACTCCTCGCCGGAATGTCTTTGTCTTATTTGTGTGGGTTGGTCACCGTCCCTTGTTACCAAAAATACTGCTGTCCTTATCTCTGTCCAGACTCTTTCGGTGGACTGAAAACACTCTTCTGTTGCTCGTGGTGTGCTGTTCCTTACAAAGGAAACTACCAAAAATTGTATTGATTGCTGTGTATACTAGAACTTCTAATTAAAAAACTATTCAAGTCGGTTTAAACTATATAAAACCATTCTTTGTGATTCCGAGAAAGGGAAAACTATTGGTTAACTATAATAAACTATTGTTGGATAGAAAAGAGCAGCATCGGCTGATTTTTCAAGTAATCGAGTGCAACACAATTGAATTGAGTCTGCCCTCTAATGAAGTTTACTGCTGGGGCTCTTGTCTTGACATCTTCTATTGTTTGTATCTTTGGATCTTTATAAAGTTGAGTGAAAGAATGAACATGGCCAAATATACAGTAATCGGGTTGAGCTTGAACAATCATTTCTAAAATCTCATTTTGCGTTATGTTCTGGTCGCAAGGTGGGTGATGGATCATAAGAATGGTTTTAAGAGATCCCCGATGCTTTGAGAGCGTATTGAGAACAATCTCGAGATTGTGGGTTTCGTTTTCACAACGGTGGTCTTCAATTTTGGGATCATACATCTCTTCTTCAAACGTGTCGGAATATGCCGGCCAAAGATTAAAACGATAATCAGCAAGTTTCGTTCCAACAACTAATATATTCTCATCTTTGTAATAATTCGTCGAATCTAAAAAGAACATGTTTTTATATTTGAGCTGATAGTTTCGTTTTTGTGAAGTTGAGTAAGGCCACCACATGTCGTGGTTACCACACCCTATGATCTTAAACCCGGGGCGTTCCGACAGAAATTTCAGATCTAACAGCGGATTGCGGGTTGACATTGCCACGTCACCCGACACCAAAACGATGTCGTTTTGCGTTATTGAGGTGTCCCACGACTTTTTTAATTTTTTAATATAGTTTTCCCAACCATAAACCGCCATGTCTCGAGTTTTTAACAGAAATTGCTTTTTCTCTGGAACGGTGGCAGGTTTCTTGTGATTCCTTCCGTTTTTGACGTCAAAGATCAACTGGAGATTGAGATGAGTGTCTGACACCGCAAACACCCGTTTTGGAATTGGTGGAGAAGACATAAGCAACAATTTTTGAGTTATCAAACCTAATTCTTTTCATCTATTATATCTTTAGTATTAAATTATAATACTATTTCATTACTAGAAAAGATAATTAAAATGTAATAATTGTCATTTTTTCATTTTCGAAACGTGGTTGTAATTGCGGAATGATTCGGTTTATAGGGGTGGAATTTGGGAAGGAGTCAAAGAAAAAAACGATGTCTGCCAAATGCGTTCAGGAAGACAACGCACTCTTCAATGAGTACGTCAATTTTGACGACGCTCCAGACGTTCCAGACCTCGCAGTGACTCCCCAACGAGACGATGTTGTAGTGGAAGAAAAAACCGAACAAACAGCTCAAGACCCATCCCGCGACATTAAAGAGGAAGCTAACAGAGAGCGAATCACTCAACTTGAGAACTTGTCGCGCAACATGACTTTCGAGGAATTGAACGAAATTATGGTCGAGCTCCGTAATTACCAACGAGAGAGCCAAGTTGAAGGTATGAGCGTGCCCGTCATCACCGACCGTGATTTTGAAGGCATTTTCCTTATGGAGACCGCAAGTGACCCACGATACACACACTCTATTTCAAGTGGTGTTGATGTTTGGAGAAGAAAGGTTAACGGTAGCACGTGGAATGGGGTTGCCCGAGCTGTCATCCCGAACATTACGCCGAAACGGATGTGCGAGTTGTACTGGGACTATTCAATACGAAGAAGGTGGGACAGTTTTTACACAGTTATTGAAGATATAGAGATCCTGCCAAACGGAAACAAGGTTTCCAGAACCGCGACGTGGACACCAAAATTGTTTAAACAAAGAGATTATGTGCACGTCAGAGAAGTCATCGAGACAGACAATTGTTGTGTTGGTGTATACCTGCCTGCCGAACACAACAATGCACCAATCGACAACAAGAAATTCATCCGTGGATTGGTCAATTTCAGTGGGTTTGTCTTTAGAAAACAGGGAAACGATTGCTTGTGCACTTTGATGACGCAAACTGACATCACAATCGCCCTTCCAGACTTCATCATCACAAAGTTTATTGCCCTTGCAATTCGTTTGTACCTAAAATTGATGAAACAAGCAGCTTATAACGACCACGTGAGACAGTACAAGGCTTGATAATGTATTTTGTATTCTTATTAGTTTGACTTACTGAATTTGCTTCTTATTATGACCTGTCGAAACCAACAAATCAAATCACTCATTGAAATATATCGGAAAATATCTTCTTTATGCAGCCAACAAAAGTTGAGCGGTCTACACCGATTTTCTTGCAAAACGACGTCTGGCGTTCCAGTGGCCAATCCAAAATTGTTTCAATCTTGTCCCCGTCAATAAAGTTGGTCATCACCTCTTTTGTCTTTGTCCCAACAAACTGCCTCCAGTTGTCCTTAACAAGCATATCTTGTGCCTTTTTCAGTATTTGGTAGTCGTTGTCCGACAGACAAGAAATGTTGTACAACGCACCACTGACCCCGCCAAGTGTAACCCCCTTGTACAACGATTTTTCAACGAAGTTGATGCACTCACACACATGAATTTTACCGACACACTTCAAAAGATCTTCGATATACCAACGCTCTTCTCCACCTTTCACAAATATTTTGACATTTCCATCGACGTCACACGAAACGAACTTATTGGAGTCTCCATTCTCAATACACCCCACCGCATTCACCCAGGACACGGCAATATCAGTCCAAGCCTTTTCTGTCTGTGACAGGTCGTCGCTTTTACACACAAAGACTGTGACGGATTTCATGAAGTCACCGACGATGATGTAATCGCCAAGAACCTCCATACACACCCCAATCATATTCAACTCGATGATATTCCGTGGAAGAACAGACTCGTTGGTGATATCCATGACGTGTAAGTGTCGATTTATCAACGCCAAAACGTGTTGTTTGAATTTCTTAATAGCATACACAGCTCCTTCAAACTCATGCGTACACTTCAAAACAAGTTTGCCATCAACTTCCTCGGCGACCAACAGACGACCGACTGTTGGTTCAACTTCATTTTCCTTTATAATAGCTGTTCCGATGACATATAGATGTTCAGAAATGGTTTCCACGCACATACAAATCTCTTCGTCACACGAGAGCAACAAAAATTCGCTGGGGTACGACGCGCCATCTATTAAATTGAATAACTGGACTTTCTTTCCAACAAGAATACCATGAAGACCACTCACTCCAATTCTCCCATTCTGTTCGCCACTACTTTTCTTCTTGACAGAAAGTCGGGTGAGCGGTTCTAACTCGCCGATGACTAACCCTCGTGTGGTACTTATTATAACGCCATTGGTACCAATGTGGGTCTCTGAGATATCCGTCATATCTTCTACAGCAAGGGGGACAAGACCACTTGATTGAAGTGTGTACCCCTGGTCACTAATCACAAATATGACGTCATGGACTAATTTCAACTTAGTTGATTGACTCGATGGGAAAGAAAGGGTTTCGGTATTTTCGACTTGTTCGGGAATCACACCAGGAAGACCACTGAATTCATACACTTCGAGTTTCTCATCAAAAGCGACGTATAATTTATTTGCAAGTTGCAACACACTCCGCGAGATGTCACGCATTTTCAGTGTTTTCTCTATACACCCCGTTAAACTCAAAATTAATACATCACAACTCCACAACCCAACGACGATTTTTTGATCGACGTCAATACAAGTCGCTTGCTCTGTTAATCCACACAATTTAAAGATCTCTCGATTTTTATCCATTCGATACACAACGGATTCTTCAATGAAATAAATTGCCGTCTTTGTTAATTTACAGTGCGTCAGTTGGTGTGTTCTCGATGTATAAATTGGGGTGTACTTCTCTTCTTTTCTTACAAATACGCCACACTTTGTCACAACATAAAAGTCCTCAAGAATTTGGCCACTCCCATATACTTCGTCCAAATCAAAAGTTTCACGTTCTTTAATTTGTACTCCACTCTTTGTGTAACTTGCTTCAAACACTCTTTGTGTCTCTCCAGAGGTATAAATAACTTCTTTTCTTCCATTCGTCGACACATGAATCTTCCTCACATGTTCAAGAGAAGTGGACCCAAGTTCTTTCACTCCACTCCCTTTAAAGATGACACCAAGACACTCTTGACCTCCACCATTACAATTAATGACGTAATTCTCTTTGTTTTCAATCTTCTTCAAATCAGTGATCGGCCCACAGTTCTCCCACGTCTCGAAGATTTCCCCCGACACTCTCATCAAGTAACTCTTCCCCGAACTTGACCCAAAGAAGATGATATCTCCGCCAATTACGGAGACTGTTTGGGCAACACTCTCCGTACTTGGAAGAACGGAATATAAAATTTCACTCACAGAATTCTCCACACACACTTTCAGTTTAAGTAAATGGCACCCGGTATTTGAATCCGTCAATATTACCATGTCTTTATTTAAAAACGTCGTCGTAGTTATTCTATTCTTCCCTACATTAACTAAGACATGGTCCCCAGTTCCTGTAAAGTAACAGGCAGTCTCATCACTGATCACTAAGACTCCATTCACTCCATTGGGTAACCCTAAGACTAGACGTGTTGAAGATCCTACATTGGGTTGACTAAAAGTACTCTTCACGAAGTTCTGATGGTCATCGATAATATAAGTGTTGACGTGTCTTGTGTCGCGAGAATTTTCGTGTAAGAAGACTACAGTCTCTTGGTCAGCTATTGTGCAGAACGAGAAGTCGATAATCCGATTGATTGAGATCTTCGAGTTTGTCGCAAAGATCTTGTCCGAAGGGCGTTGGGGCAACTTCACGAATTTTATAAGTTGTTCGTAGATGTGTAGAAGTAAGTACTGCCCGTTCGGAGAGACAACCGCCTTCATCCCATAAAACGAAAGACGACCAAACGGGTCGGATAAAAATCCAGAAGACACAACATGGAGATTGGTTGTTAGTTTGATAACATCTATTTGCACAGAGGCAGTAACGACAATTATATACTCATCTTCATCTTTTACTGGCTTGTATTTGAGTAATACCTCAATTTTTGAAGGGTACCGTTTGGAGACCAAAAAGAGGAGACCTTCAGTGTTGATTTGATAGAACTCCAAGATGTTAAATTTACTCACTACTAAAATTTTGTGGGTTTGTGTCATTTGTGAAACAACTGAATGCGTGACAGCAGTCGGTGGGCAAAGAGTACTCAAGAAAAAATGATTTTGCATTTCGTCCATTCGAGTTGGTTATTAGATATTCAGATTTGAAATGATCGTGTTTTTCTTATTGTTGTATTATAATGAAACTATATTTGAGTAGTATAAGGTTTATTAAAATATTATAAGTTGATATTATTGAGTATAATAAATAACAAAATCTAAAATAATTAATTAAAAAAATATTTATTAAGTTATAACTAATTATTTATATAATGATAACTATTAATTAATGTTATATTTAAAGTTATTATTTTACTATTTATTTTATAGTTTTCAATTATGGCAAAATCAAATATAATATTATAAAGAGAAAGGACGGACATGGGGACGAAGGACGGGAATATAGGCCGAAGGACGTCCTTTGTGGTTTAGGGA
>NW_004443692.1:109910-125912 GCF_000330505.1 Entamoeba invadens IP1 | reverse complement strand
CCCTGATAATTATTATAAACCATTAATATATAACAAAATTACTTTTTAAATAGTTTTTGTCTTTGAATTAATTTATTTTTGAAAATAATTATATTTTTTGATTGTATATTTATAATAAAAATATACTTTGTTATATAGTTTCGATAATGAATAAAAAATGCCGCGGACACGAAAATAATAGAAAGGACACCATATACACATAAAGGACGCCCTTTATAGCGGGAGGACATCCCTAAACCACAAAGGACGTCCTTCGGCCTATATTCCCGTCCTTCGTCCCCATGTCCGTCCTTTCTCTTAAATGTACCATAAAATCAAATTATATTACATTATGTTCAATATTTATAAAAATAATAACAACCTCCTAAACTACAACAAATGATTTCAATAAAAAAATATATAATTTTTGTAGTATGATTATAGTTTTATATTTTTTAAAATATTTAATTATAATTTTTTTTCTGTTTTGTTTTAAACTTAAAATAAAACAAATGTGTTTTATAAAACATTTTAATCTTTTTAAGATTTTAAGCATTTTTGGCGAATGAAGGCATTATTCGTTATTTTGTATTATTTTTTTATTTAAGTCTTTATTTTTAATTTAATTTTAAATCTGGTAAATAAAAAGCAGATTAGTTGTAATAATCTTTTTTTCTAAAGTCTGTCAAAAAACGTTGTCCATTTGACAAAAAATTACACAAAATAAGTTGAAAAATATGGGAATTAGGAAAAAATGATCAAATCCCGGTAAAAATTATGAAACAATGTTTTGAAAATGTTTCGAATTGTTTCCCGAAACATTCCAGTTTTGATGGTCCAAAAATGCCTGGACAACGTTGGAGAGCGGACAACTTATTCAGACTGACTATAGTTTGAAAAAACAAATTATTAAAAATAAACAAACAAAAATATAAAATTTATAAATAAACGTTTTATTTATAAATTCAATATTAATATTTTAACATATTTCCTACAATTTTGCTGGTTGTTTAAGTAACGATGTTGATTGATTAAATTTCAAGATGAAAATTTAATGGTAATATTACAATAATTAATAAGATTAATCAAATAATTAAATATAAAAAACCTACAGAAAAAGATTGTATTAACCACAAAATCTATAATTAATAATATAAATAATAAAACTTTCAATCGACAGTCAAATAACAAATTGTTAATAAAAATTCCCAGAAAGATATATTCAATTAATTTATAATATTTAATAATACAATATATTATTATGACTAGTACATAAAAAATCAAATTTGTCATATCTAAAATATATCAATACTAACCACCAAAATTAGCCTCCTTTTCATAATTTCTTACTACAGAATTTTTAAAATATATATTTTAATTCCCGAAAATTGAAGTACAAAGTAACTGATATTTTAACAAACCCCCTTCTATTCTTTGTCAAAGGCAAACAAATAAATTAATACAAAACTGACGATTAACCATACATTATAGTATAAAATATCAATTATAAATAACCAAAATGAAACCATTTGCGACACCATTTCCTCGTCTTAATTAATCAAATTTTAAAGGCAACTTAATAAGAAGTTCATGACTGGAACAACACCTACCATCAATTTAGACGACTTGATGACTGAACAAAAAATGGTGACTGTTGACGATTTACTGAAGGAAGCAAAAGAAGAGCAAAAGAAAGACGATGAATTGAAAGAGCAAGAGTTGACAAAGCAAAAAGAAAAAGATGACCAAAGTAAAAAGGATGCACAAACAACACCCAAAACTGATGAAGAGAATACAAAAGTCGAAAAAGTGCAATCTCCAGAAACACCCACCACTCCTTCTCATGATGTTATAACCCCAATTTCACCAGAAAAAACTATTAAAAAACAGCTCACAGTTCAGTTGTGTCATTTCAAGTCCGACATCGTCGCTGTCCACCCCGTCAAAAACGTCGTCTATTTCAATCGAAAAGCACTCAAATCAAAGTCCCATTTATTCGGTCTTATCGACTCAACCAGTTTCGACGTCCTCACGACCGATCCGTGGTCTTCCGTCTTTACTCAATCAGAGGATTGGACTCATGAACCCATCGAAGACACAATTGTAGACACTTCTGTGCTCAATGACAGATTCAATGTGGAGACTAATCGGCATTCAGTCACTTTCCACAAGCAACAATATAAAATCCCCATCGTCGATGCAGAGTCTGAATACCCTTTTTACGAAACATATTTTTACCACAAAAGTTTGTTGAGTTGTTCCATCTGAATAACAGATGGATCTAAGTACTATATATTTATTAATATAAATAATACATCTTTTTCTACACGAAAAGGTGTACCATATTTATATAGTAAAATTTACTAATATTATAGAAAGTGTCAAGCATTATATTGATAAGGAGAATATGATCCTCCTCTCTGTCGACGAGTCAACGAAGTACAAGAAAGCGATACTTCGGTCTGCAAAGGAAATGACCAAATTAATTATTCCGCCCGATACGGATATTGGAAAGTACCGTAACATCTTTCCTAAGAACTCTAAAGTGGTGAAGTACAATAACATTCCAGCGATAGACGAAGAACTTTATACGATAGAAACGATGAGTCTGAATCGCCAATACAAATTTGGAGTGGTGTATGTCAAACCGAATCAAGACGAGAGTCAAATCTTTTCGAATGACAAAGACCTTTCGATCAAGTTTTACGAACTTTTGGACCTTTTGGGAGATCGCATTGAACTGAAAGGGTTTACGGGATATAGTGGGGGACTCGACGTCAGATATAATGAGACGGGGAAGGAGAGTTACTGCTCGACGTATTTTGTGAATCAAGTCATGTTCCACGTCGCACCACTTCTTCCACCGACTATAGGAGAACAACAATTAGAACGAAAGAGACATGTTGGGAATGACATTGTAGTCTTAGTCTTTTTGGAAGAAGGCGTTAAGTCGTTTGATCCACGACTCTTTACGTCTCATTTCAATCACGTCTTTGTTATCGTCCAACCAATTAATGAAGAGACGTATGACGAAGTCATCAAAAAGTCGAAGACGAAGAAGACGACAATTTTGGGAGAAGGAGACTCGAGTAACTCATCAGACGATGAATGTTGCTTTGCTGCGGATGTCAAAGAAGATTTCTCTAATGTAGAATTGAAGTACTTAAGAGTGTCAGTCGTGTGTAAACCATCAATACCACCATTCTGTCCTTTCATCGATACAGGGGTCTATAAATATGGAGAGAGGTTGCGTCACTTCTTAATGCAAAAATGTTTGTTCTTTGTACTTCTTCAGTTATCGGAAATAACACTGTAGTGATAAACGGCGACAGAACTACTCTCAAATATCCACCTTTCAAAAATAACGCGGAAAACACGAGGAGACAACAAATCAGTGTCATCGCACAAAAGCTCAGCAATTAACTTGTTATTTCTTGCACATGTAGTCTTATCACTATTTCTATTTATTTATTATAAAAAAATAGTATAAAGATAGTTGTAATATTTACTAGTAATATTAATAATTTAATAATTTTAAATAAAATATGTTTTATTCTATTAACTCTAAAAGTTAATTTAAAAATTCCATATCGTTTGTTGACCATAAACATTTTCAAATACACCCCACTTGAGACAAAGCGTGTCTTTTCATTTAATTCAACAACGTTTGTTCTTCTATTGTTAATACACAACTTGAAGATTTATTGTGACAGTTATTCAAAACTTATTAAAAGTATGTTCTATATAAAAATAACAAATTGTATAAATAGTAGTAAATAAGCTATATTTAAACTATACATAAATAACTAAGAAGAATAAATAGAACCCCATCTTAACTGGTAACAATATGTCTATCCTCGATAAACATGAGCAAATTGCAAGTCGTAAGAAAGACCACATTCTTTTGTGTTCAACCGACTCAGTCAACAGCCACGTCACTACACATTTAGAAGACATCACTTTAATCAAAACGTGTTTTCCTCAACACTCGTTGTCTTCTATTGACATTTCCACGGACTTTTATGGGACTCATTTGAGTGCCCCAATTATCATTGGCGCGATGTCTGGGGGCTCTTCCGATGTTATTTCGTTCAATAAGGCTTTAGGAACTGCTGCGAATGCCACGGGGGTTGCGATAGGAGTTGGTTCCCAACGATCTGGTCTTGAAACGAAGGACGAGGGGATATTAGAGTCTTACCGAGTGATACGGGAGTGTGCTCCACGTGCGTTTATAATAGGAAACATTGGAGCCGTGCAGTTAACCGAGAGTGGAGATGTTTTAGATGAATTATTAGATATGGTTCGAGGCAATGCGATGGCTGTGCACTTGAATTGGGAACAAGAGTTGTCTCAACCTGAAGGTGACCGAGAGATGTATAGTCTTTCTCGACTTGAAGAGATCATCAAGAATTGGGGTGGGATAGTCATAGGAAAGCAAGTTGGTCATGGGATGACGAAGCATGATGGGATGATATGTCGTGGTCTTGGTATGAAATGTGTTGATGTTGGAGGCTTAGGAGGGACCAGTTTTGCAGCTGTCGAAGCTCTTCGTGTCAATCGCAAATTGAGTCAACTTAATGAAGTGCATTCAAATGGAAAAGATTTAAAAAAAGACTTTCAAAGTGTTGGACATTTATTATGGGATTATGGTATACCTACTGCCATGTCTTTATCAGATTGTTGTACCATTGAAGGACTCGATGTAATAGCTGGGGGTGGAATTCGAAATGGGATGGAGATAGTCAAGTGTTTATCTTATGGGAGTATCGCGTGTTCCATAGCACGTCCTTTTGTATCCTTAGCTCTTAATGGCTCCACTGATTGTATCACTTACATCGAAGAACTAAAAAAAGAGATATCTTCTGTGATGTTCCTAACAAATAGTAAGACACTAAAAGACACTCGCAACATCGACAAGATCATTTCTGGTGACTTGTCTCTTTGGCAAAGTCACACTTTCCTCGAAAATTGAAGACTTTTCTTATTTCGTCGTTCACACATTAATAAGTTGACGTATTGAACTAATAACTAAGACTACAATGAACTCATTGAATTATCGCAAGTAATAGAAAATACATACAAAACACATGAATCAGCCAAATCACACGACGACTTCCTCCTCATGGATCAGCGTTATAATACTTTCGAAGTTTTCATTCCCCTGTACAGCGTTGACATGTCTATTCACATCTTCCCCCATTCGTTGCTTAAACATTCGAATGGATTGGTGTTGGAGGATTTGTTGTGCTGTGATCCGCTTCTTCGGTGACACTTGAAGCATTAAGAAGATGAGTTCTTGTGACATGGTATCGATTTTCAGTGTCCGAATGAAATACGGAATCCCTTTATTCTCTTTTGAAAGTAGCTCGGGGATGTCCAATGAAAACACTTTCTCTATCTTCTCGACACGCTCCTTCACGTTTTTGTCTTCTTCTGGCTTCAGTAAAGACAAGATGTTCTTTTTAATTGAAGATACTAATAATTAACTATTCAATTTATTACAAATAATATACTAGTAAGTATAGTATATGTTCTATTATATATAGTAATAAGGAGACAAACAGGAATGACCCTTAAACGGCGGTGACCGCAATAACATCTGTAAGAATACACATCCAAGTTGCCAGATATCTATAGCTGTTGTTTCTTCAATACCCTCATTCATCCCTTCCGGTGGCATGTAGATCTTAGTTGACACACTTTGGAGGGTCGGGTAGTTTCCTGTCTGTGTGAGTAACTTACAAGAGCCAAAGTCACACAACTTGACACACAGCCGGTCTCCAACAAGAATGTTACTTGGCTTCTATTTGTAAGACGACGAGTATATATAGAAAAGTTGACGTTTACAACTTATTACAAAGTATTGTATAATTATAGTAAAAAAGCTATTAGTATATAGTTTGGGCACATGATAGGAAATGGTAATGGAGAGACAAACGATATCACGATGAATAATACCTCTGTTGTGTAAATAGCACAGTGCGCTGGCGGTCTGCGAGATGATAAATTTCATTTGCGTGACGGCAGTGATCTTTCCATTTTTGATGCAGTCCGATAAGTTGGATGGATACATCTCATACACCAACAACACGGCAAAGCTTGTTGCTGACTGCTCTAAGTAGACCTCCTCAAGCTTTATTATATTTTCGTGGGAAAGACTTTTCAACACGCGAATTTCTTGAAGCGCGCGGAGGGCAACCGTCCCCGTTGTGAGTAACTCGATCTTTTTACATGCAGACGTTTGTTTTGTTTCTTTGTGATAAATTGAGTACACAACACCCTCCGATCCTTTGTCCAGTAGTCCTTGAATGGTGTATTTCTCCTCAAATCGTAACGGGTTGTTGTTTGGGTTTTGTTGCTTCCAAAGTGGTTGGTTCATATGGCTTTGAGTTCTTCGTTTTACTCATATAAATACATTTAAGCATTTTTTGACTCATCTTTGGTAAAAATAAAACTATACTCGTATAATAGATTATAGCATATGTATAGTACATTGCTTAAACAGAATGAAGTTATTTGCAAGAAAGAAAAAGCCAAATAACTTTTTAGGAGAAAATCCCGATTTTGTAAGGAAATATGAACTGTGTTTCTGTTTGGAGGAAAAAAGTAATGAAAATTGTAATCCTATAATTCACATAAAAACGAATCTTGCTCTCGAAAAAATGAACTATATTTACTGGTTTATTTAATTATAAAATATGGTAAAAAAGTTTGACTATGGAAATCGACAAGTTATATTGAAACAGAAATTTCGTACTCTAATCAAGCCAAGTTACTGTAGCCACTCTTCTTCTTGTAGTACATGAACAAAACAGCACCCATCGCACCTCCAATGATGACCAAGAACAATATGAAAGTCAAAACACCAACAACAATCCATGCGACTGGAGTATCACTGTCGTTATTGTTGTCTTTCGAATCGATAGAACTCTCAGAACTGTGACTTGGCTCAGTTCCAGACGATGTTTCTGGATCGGGTTCTGGCTCAGGAATGAAGAAGTCGACACCAATAAACCCTTCATCAGCGAAATTCTCGGGACCTATGAAGATGTATACCATTTCATTTGCGGTGACGTTCACGTCCAACATCGTACCATAGATATCACATCCAATGATCGAACTTGTGGCAATGCTAGTGAAGTCATCTAACATCGAAATAGGCGCTTCGGCCGTGCCTGATAAACTACATTTTGTGGCTGTCACGATATTTGTTTTCATGGTTGTGTAGCTTGAGCACGTTCTAACGGTGATCGTTATATCCTTCTTGTACATCACAGAGAAGTAGTTACCTTTGGTCGTCCCAAAGTCGCCAAAGTCCGAAGTGCGCGAGTACTTATTCAGTACAGTGTACGACACAAACCCTTCATCAATTATAATTGGGGTCGCTCGAGTGCATATCGAATTTTCTGGGACTTCGGTTGTGAATACCGCAAGACGGTATTGTCGGAGCGAAGAAGTGTCAATGCCCTCATTGTACACAGTAACAACATAATCGGATCCAATACTGGTGTGCGCTTGCATTTGCGCGGCATTATAAGTGCAGCCTGGACTATCTGCAACTTCTTTCACACACATTGTGGTCGGCTCTCCAGCACATCCGGAAGTCATCTCAAGACCCGTGTTCACCAAAGTTCTTGGGAAGCAAGTCGAGATGTCGACGTCCAACCCCTTTTCTGATGTGAATCTATAATAATTTGCCGCGTACGAAAGTCCTCTACAGAATGTGGTTGTCTTCTTTGAGTTAAAGGTGTGTAAAGCAGTGAACGGCAAGGTGATTGGCATTGCTGAAGGACACTCGTCGATTGCGAGGACGTCCTCTTTAATAAATTGAATGTTCATGAACTTACTTGTTGAAGAATATGGGTAGATGTATATCAAGCGAGGGTTTGATGTTGTCAATGACACCGTGAAACTCCCCTGAGCAACTCCGTCGCATTGAATCAATCCACATTTGCGCGGAAACTCGATATAATTAACTCGTGAATTTAACATGTCCATGGCTAATATAGTGAAATGCTCGACTTGGTTAATAACATTTTTAGTAAGTGAGTACCAAGTCCCTCGGTCTTGTTTCGCCTCTGAGTTGCATCCATGGACAGAGAGTTGTTGATTGGCAATCGAAATTTTCTCTCCGAAGTACTCGGTGTTAACCAGTTCCATGGCGTGTTCACAGACAGAGTGGTCCGCTGTCTTTTCATACACGTCGATGTTCATTTTACACTCGCCGTCGTTGCAGTAAGCAAAGAAAGTGAACGTCTCCCCTTTGTTGATGTGTTTGACTAAGAAGTTGTTATCGCCGCACTCCCCATATTCTCCGTCTTGAATAGCACACTCCATAGAAGTGCAGTCTTTGATTGCTTCAATAGAAACTCCAATAGTTTCCAAGTCTTCGGTGATTGACTTGCAAGTGGAAAAGACGTAGTCTTTGTTCTCACCAGTGAATGTAAAGTATATGCCTTTCACAGGTTCACTAGTTCCATAACAAGAACCTTCCACTGGTGGCCAAACATTTGTCACTGTGACTTGTCGTGTGAATGGAAGTGTTTTAATTGGTATTGCTCTACCACATGTTGCGGGAATTTCGTCTTCCAAATGCTCGACTTGCAATTTGAATTGTCCCTCTTTTGCTAAATTGCCGTAGACACCGATGTAATACGTCTTTCCCAATTCCGAAGTGAATGCCATAATGGAAGAGGTTGAAGTTTTACTACATCCGTCGTCGGCCATTTTAAGGCATTCGGCGTCAGTGCAAATTCCTCCATTTGACGGGGTATCAATCAAAACGATTTTTGTATCAAAATTGGTATACACACCACACGTGTAAACAACAATATCCTTTCCGTCTCCAATGAGTGAGTACCAATAAGTAGTTGTCGCTGATTTGAAACACTGGGGTTTAACCTTTTCGTTTTGATTTGTTAAAACACTTTCTTCGATGTAAGGAAGAGAGGTAATAGGTTTTGCTTTGTCACAATCGGTATTAGAAGTGTCCAAAGTTGCTATTTTGTTATTACCGTTTAATATGTAATATGCTGAAACAAACACTTTGATACATGGAACTGAGCATCTCCGTCAACCAATCGTTTAAGAAGGATATAATACGTCTTCCCCGTCTCGACCTTAAAGTTGACTGTTGGGATATCAGTGACATTATAGTCACATGTCTCTTCAATGCCTGAGCGTGCAATGTAATTTTCAGCAACTCCGGTTGTCGAACATGACCCAAACACGTAAATCTCATGAGTGACTTGAGTTAATTTGTCGCATGAATTCGAGTTAAAAATGACACTGTCCAACTCGTCGGTAGCAGTGAATTTGTAATAGAATCCTTTGACTGTTGTGGGCGCACCAGTCCCTATGACCACTTGAGAGTCCGTTATACTTTCAGAGAATGTGACTAAGTTCTGGAAATTGGGTGGATTAAAACTCGAGGCATCAGTACATTTGTAGTTTGTCGAGAACGCAAAAGAAATGAAAGCCAAGAGCAAAGCCATCATCTTCTAGTTTCTAAGTTCACAGACAACCCTTTTATAGTCTCTTCATTTCTCTTTACTTCTTTATCTTCTATCTCTATTCCGTCTTTTTCTGAAAAATGCAATCTTAATCGTTTCTATGCTATTTGAGTCATTTTGGTCAGAGTTTTCAATCTTTTTCTATACAAATCATTCAGTAATAACTCAGATTCTGGTGAGCTAAATATTCTTTTGCTTTGAATTAGTTTTTTGGTAAAAATAACAGAACAAGAAGAGCATTTTCGAAAGTCTTATACCGATTCTACAACTTTAACATTTGTTGACAGATTTTTACTAGTTATTTATTACAAAATTAGTAATTGTTTATTTTTATGTTCCCAATTTGCTTTTTCTTTGGTGAAGAATTATTTTGTCCAAATTTTGAACAAATTTTGTTCATAATTTGTTTTTTTTTGAAAAGATTTTTGTTTTTTATTTTGGTGTTTTTAAATTATAATTATACTATTTTATAGTAAACTGATATATGGTTTAATAATAAATTAATTTTATTATAATATATTTAAAAAAATTAATTATTTCTCAACTTATTTTGAATAGTAAAAATGTTATAATTTATATTATTTATTAATTATAATTAAATTAATTAGTTAAGTAATTAAACTAAAAATATCATTAAAAAAAACAATATTAAACAAATTAGTATTTATTATCATTATTTATATAAAATGTTTTTTGCACCTTTAAACTTCTCGTGACATTTTAAACTGATAGAAAGAATGTGAAATTATAGCAAGAAAGTAAGAACATCTCCGTTTTCAGATTCAATTCATTCACTTATTTTTTAAATACTTTGAAAAGTGAAAAAAGTATTAAACACCTTACAACCACAAATTTACTGTGTTTTCTTCTGGTCGTATTGAAACTAATAAATAGTATTATTAAATTAAACAAATAGAATGGAACAAAACAAAATGAATTACTTAAAAAAGCAAATCAATTCTTTTTTTTTACAATTTCTTTGATAAAAGTGACTTAAAAATTGTTGACTACAATGTCGCGATTCTTTTGTATCTTATAAAACACCAACTTAAAAGGCATTATTTAATGAAAACAAGTTGCCCTGTCCAAGTGAATTTCCAAAAGTGTATTGGTTTGTCTTTTATGTTGTCACACATATCAAAAACTAGTATGATTATAGTTAAAATACTAGAATAAAACTACTCAATACACTCATCCACAGGTTGTCTTCAATGTGTTCGTGTATGTCCAAAAGGTGTACTCACTAGTACTCACATGAAGAGTACTGTCACATATCCCGAGAATTGTATAGCTTGTGGCTGTTGTTCATCTGTCTGTCCTGTTGGTGCCATCATTTTCAATGGGGTTTCTCCCTCTAAAATAGACATCGAGAGTTTCGGTGATGTCGAAGAGAACCTTCACACCACCGCCAACCAAGTGACTTCTGATGATGAAAAGGTACCTCCTCGCTTTTTGGCCACTTTAATAGAAAAAGCCAAATTCAGTATCACCACTGAATACAACAGGAAATTCAACATCATCGTATTAAACACAGACAAAACGTATCCACAGTTAGTTTGTGTAGTCAGTGACAAGTTATATTATGTCGATGATCTCAGATTCCTCTCTACTTTATCTTTAATTTTGACTCAACACAATATTCATTGGAAGTTCGTCGATTACACCGATGAGTCAAATGACATCACTTGTGCTCTAGCTGTTGGTAAACCGCAATCTAAAAATTGAGTTTTCTTTCATTTCTATTCTATAATTTATAATTAAAATATTAAATATAATAGTATGCTCTAAAATTATATGTATTAGTATAAATTACCATAATAATATATTATTATTATTCTAGTATTATAATAACATTATTACTATTCAAGTAATACAAAGTCAACTAATCAATTAAACTTGGGTGGGCGTGGAGCTTTACTATCTCGGTTCTTTTCCCGTTTCTCAACCCTCTTTTTATCGCTCCGCTTCTCCCATTCACCTTTCTTTAACATACAAGGCCGAGTCCCTATATACTTCCCGTTTAACTCTCTTAACGCACTTAAAAACTCTGTTGGGTTTGCAAAACTAACAAACCCATATTCCTTCGTTTGTCCCGTGTGTATATTCTTAATCACCCTTTTAGTCAGACTGTGTTATTATAATGACAAATAAATGAAACGAACAACAAACTTCACTTTTTGCACAGAGGGATACGCTGAAAAAAAAGAACACAACATCTCTTCGGTCACTTCTTTGCTTAAATTACCAACAAACATACGATAATCATTCGCAGGCCAGCTCTCTAGAGACTCGTCAACCCATTTTTTCCCGTCGACGTTTCGGTACTTTGAGCCAACACGCTTCTGTGGAGCACCAGACGGTACAGACATATCTATATTTTCAGTTCTATTTTTAATTGATTATTTTAATATAATGAGTTGTAAATTTATGTTGTATGATTTACAAAAATAAACAAATAAAACCCACATCAATTATATGAGTTCAAATGATTCTGTGGATAAAGCCTGCTCTCTCAGACTTCTTCTGTTTGTACTCAGTCTTAAGCTGGGTGAGCTCAGTCTCCTTCCCATGTAGCTCTTCAGTGAGTTCTCCCTTTCTGTCGGCAAGGTTGGTATCCTTCTCAATGGCGTTGACTTCCTTTTTAAGGTATTTGACAGCATTCTTGGCGTTCTTGTACTCAAGCTTCTTTGAATAGAACTCAAGCTCCTTGAGGTGGTTCATTTCCTTCTTCTCTTCCTTGGTAGTTGACATCTTAACTTCTGTTTTTTCCAGTGTTTTCACACGCTTAAGTGTACTGTCGTTCCGCACTTTTCAATCTCGTCTTCTCTTTTTTTCAATCTCATAAAATTGACAAAAACAAAGTTAATATACATTACAACGAATAAATATAAAAATTTACCCATTATCCTTAACACTGTTTTTGTTTCTTCAAAATAACTGAACGCATAATAAAGTTGTTCCAAGCCTTTTTTATCACTTTGCTTTTTGAGTTTTATGCTTTTTCTTTTAAAAAACAAAATTATATAACATTGATATCATAAATATAATAAATCGTATATAATAACCATGCAAAATCAAAACACCAACAATAATTAGTAAAAATTATAATATTTAAAATAAAAAGTATGGTTTCACAAATTATTATACTCGAAATTATTCATTTTGCAAATTTCTCAAAAAAATTCAAACTCAAAAATGATGGAATTGTTCGACCAAGACCAATTCCAAAACGAAATTGCCATTAAACTTAAAAACGGTACTGCAACTACAACGGAAGTTTTGTCCACTCTTGTTTTATTGTTCAAATCAAAAAAATTTCCCGGCCAAATCTCTCAAATTTTGTCAACCCTATTATCAAATCAGGGTTTTCCCCAAAATGTAAACACGTTAAAAATTCTCCACAAAACTATTTTTCTTTTGATTTCCAATAAGAGTCCACAAACCATTTTATACGAACAAGAATATTTGAATCTTATAAAGATCATCACAGACCTTTTTGTTCAAAATGCAAACACAGAAAACATCACACAAATCGTTCAGATCGTTCAATTAATGATTTCTGTCGATTCGAATGATTTGCTTCTGTTTTTTACAGACATTCTAAGAAATTTCTTTGTACTTGGATCAAACGAAACCACTGAGGAAATCGAAAGTGTCTTTGTCAATCAAATCGACAATCCTAATGTGATAGAAATTGTTCAAACAATACCAAGAGTGTACCTCTCAAAATTTGATGAAATGGTTGATAACTCCAAACAAGTGATTCTCGAAAAGATGTTTACAGAGTTAAACTTTAAAGTGATTCTTTTTTACACAGCGAATTACACAACTGCTGACCCACAATTCGCTAAAATACTTTCGGGTGCTCTCTTTACACCCGCAACGCCTACCCTTCCCTTAAGAGTGCACAACCCGATCACCCGTAAATATCTGATGAAATTGTTAATTTCTCTTTTTCAGAAATTCGACAACGAGAAGACAATACCAGGAAATACAACATGTTCCGAATTGATGAACGTCTTTTTCGAACACACAAACCCAATAATTCCAATCCGCATGACACAATACGACTTGAAAGGTCATGGTTTTGTCGGATTAGAAAATTTGGGGTGTACATGTTACGTCAATTCCATTATCCAGCAGTTGTATATGAATGTCCATTTCCGCAACTCAATCATGTCTCTTCACCCAACTGAGAAATCAATTTACATCAACGCATTCCAAAAACTCTTTTCTGAGCTCCACACGTCTTCTTTGCGTTACGTCAAGACGGGAGACTTCTTCTCGAAACTCCGCGACTCCAACGGGAAGAAGTTCAACGCTCACATCCAAATGGACGCACAAGAGTTTCTCTGTAATGTTTTAGAGACAATTGAGAAAGAACTGAAGCTCTTGCCGCACCAAGAGAATATTATTGAACACTGTTTTTCGTTGGTATTGTCTAACCAAATAAGAAGCGAAGAGTGCGGACATGTTAGTGAGACAGAAGAACGAACAAATTGCCTTCAAATAGCTATCAAAACGTTTGGGGAATGTAACAAAACGTGTTTAAGAGAGAGTTTTGAGGCAATGGTGTGCGGGGATGAGCTCTCTGGAGAGAACAAATATCATTGCACGCGTTGTGGCGATTTTGTCAATGCAATTAAGAGATCATGTTTCAAAGTTCTTCCAAACACTCTCGTTCTGCATTTGAAGAGATTCGAGTTTGATTATGAGACAATGAAGAAATTTAAGATTTATGACAAGTTCGCCTTTCCGACACTTCTCAATCTCACCACTTATTCGTCACTCTTTTTGGATAAACAATTCCCTCATTCAAATGAAAATTGTTTTGTTTATGAATTGGTCGGTGTGGTTGTACACACAGGGAATTTGGATAGTGGGCACTATTACTCGTATATAAAGAACCAAGAGAGTGGAACAGATTGGGTAGAATTCAATGATGACATTGTGGAGTATTTCAATCTCGAAAATCTAGAAAAAGCAACGTTTGGAGATTGTGGAAAGAAAAACTGTGCGTATATACTATTTTACCAGAAAAAAGAACCAAACTATGTTATTAAAAGTGTCACGTGGCCAAAAGTGTACTGTCAACCGGTCGTTGTGAACGATTTGAAGATTTTGAATAGTTTTAATGTGTTTATGAGTTTTGAAATGGCAGATTATTTACTTTCGTTTTTGGAGCATCTCAATAAAAACGAGTGGATTGAATTTGGAAAAACGGCGTTAAAAACAAACAAAGAATATCAAAACATGAGTGGAAAAGAGAGTGGCGAGATTGAGGATGTGGCGAAACGGTGTCTCTCATTTGTGTTTATTGAGAAACCCGTTTTGTTTAAATACGAAAATAACAAAAAATTTGATGACAAGTTGATTGAATTGTTGGAACGACACGATTCTTTGGTGGAGAAAATAATCGAAGAAGAAATTAACCAAAAGCTGAAAAAAAACCTTCTCATGAAGACACTCACCGAAGTCTTTGTAGAAAGCACGACTGACGAAGTGATCAAGTTCTTTGCGAGGTTAATCAACATCGGAAACAAAGAACGGGTCACTTTATATGGAGAGCTGTTGGTCGAGAAAATGATGAGGATCAGAAAGACAGCACTGGACTTTTTGAAGTTTTGTAAACTCATGAATTTGACAGAGAGAGAAAGTACTCTGTGGAAGGCAATGAGTCAAAAACTTGTATCCATGGGGAACTCTGGGATTGGGATGGTCGAGAGAACACTTTCGTGTAACGACGGTAAAACGAAGAAAGCTCCAAACTACGAAGACTTGTGTTCGGTTTTTATCGACATTGTTGAGGGGTATCCCGACGTTACACAAATTGGGGTGAGTCAAAATTACAAACATAAAATTTTGAATTGGGCAGAGTGTTGTGATGAGTTTGTTGATCAAACGAAAATAGATGAGTTCAAAATCTTGTTAACAATGGATGGCGATGTTGTTGACAAAAATGGTATTTGCGTGGTATAAAGACGTTTCGTTGAATAATGTGATACATACAAAAAATTGTTCACTTTTTATCAATTGTTGTGTATATTTTATGTTAAACGATTTACAAATTAATATTTATTAACGAGATATTGGTTGTTGCAATCTTTATGTCTTTTTAATTAAAATTTATAATAAAAATAATTATTAATTTTTAATTATTAATTTTAACTTGGTAATTAATATGATGATTTATTTTTAATTTTTCAATATTTAATTCTATATCAGTTCCATAAAAACAAACTTTAAATATTATTATTCTAGTAATAAATAACTACTATAAATAAATATAAAAAATGAAAATCAGAATTTAAAATGATAACAGTGAAACAAAAAAAATACATATAGTTAATAATCATTTACAATAGTAAATCATACTAAAGAATCTCCCTGTTGTTTTGAGTCATTCCAGAAAGAGGAACTTGAAAGCTGTCAAACTTAGTGATCAGACAATGTCATCCGAGCAACATCACTTTGAGGCGCGCGTCTCGAACGATGAGATAAGAAAGCGTCG
>NW_004443692.1:100659-109810 GCF_000330505.1 Entamoeba invadens IP1 | reverse complement strand
GAATTATATAGTTGTTGTATTGGAATGTCCTGACTCGTTCCCAATGACAGATTCATTGTTTGTTCTATTCAATTATAAAGTATAGTATACCAGAACTATTTGTTGACAGAAAGGGAAGTCATGATATGGAGAATGGTTAAAGGTCAGATGGGGAGGAGTATAATGAGAAGTATTCAAGACCATCCGGACATGTTAGAAGTCGTCGAAGTCTTTTATCAATCGTTCTTACAACGTCTCAACACAACGAAAATCACTTCAACGGATTTACTCGACTTGTTTGCGTTTTTGTTGAGTTTATTAAGCAACGAAGCGATCGCATTAAGCATCACATGTCATAACAATTTCTTGCCGGAGCAAATGAATATATTCGCGTTAAGAAATACACTACTTGGGAAGGTGGTGAACATCTTTTTGTTGGACTATTTAAACGTCTACGGCGATCCGTTTTCAAGAGACTTTGGAAAAGTCTTGAAGACGCTGATGCCCCTTGCAGAGACCGGACAAAAGATATTTGGCGATATCATTGCGGCTCTTTTGAAGTTCGAAGACAGCCAAGCGCAAACGTTTGAATGGATCAACTGCTTCTTTGAGATAAACAAAGACAGAGCAAAACTGGAGTTTAATAGAAACAAAGTGTATTGCGACTCGTTACTTGGATTTGTCTTTAGAAGCTTACAATACACGTTTAAGAGTATGTGCGAAAACTCCGAACACCCCGTAGTGATGGACTATACTTACTTCTTGGAGAATGACGTATTCAATTTATATGAATGTAGCTTGTGTCGTGCAACACCAAGTGACGTTGAGAAGTTTGTCTTTAAAAAAGGAGAAAAGACGAGTGTGAATGATTTTGAAAAGATGATCTATCCCGTCCAGGACGATACAAAATTTCCACGCAAAACACAGCAAAGTAATACACAAGCGGAGACTAAACTGTTCTTCTATATATTGAAGTTGACACAAATCTGTGTCACGCCGATGCGAGAACAAATCGACCAACTCCTTTCGATCTACCCAAGAGCTGTCCAAGCAAGAGATGGTATTCAAGCTGGATATGCCAAACAATTAATCATATCCTCGGATGCTCAATGCCTGAATTCAGTTGCGGTGTTGAGTAATTCGTACTTCATGGCGGAGTTGGTGAAGTTCTTTACAAAATATTTGCCCGATGTGTTTGGTGTGAACTCAAAGAAACTTTCATTCACGCCATTTGTGTTGGCGTTTCTCCCGGAGTTTGTTGTGAGCATTATCACAGACTATGTTGGAATGTGTTTGAATCTGGAAGCAAATGGAATGAGTGTTGGAGCATTCCCTCCAAATTTGGATGTCGTCATCTGTTCATATTTGTCTTCGTCCAACTTGTGTAAAAATCCATTTTTAAGGTGTGAGTTGGGTGAGTTATTTGTCGTGTCCATAATTCAACACGAGGAAGTGTTTAAATCACCACACGACCTTTTACTCACCGATTTTTCTAAAGCAAATGTTGTGTTCTCGTTATTGTGTTTTTACGTCGACTGCGAGAAGACGGGAAGTCACACGCAGTACTACGATAAGATCAATTGGAGAAGACTGATACAGAACTGCTTTATCAAATTGTGGAAGTACACAACTTACCAACAAAATATCATTAAAATATTTGATTCGAATGATCAAAGAGTGTTTCCCGCATTTGTTCAGCACATCGTTTCCGACACCAATTTGATGCTGGAAGATTCGTTGCTTAAATTGGCTGACATCAAAAACGTTGAGGACAAACGTGCTGATAAAGTGGATTGGGAAAGAATGAGCGAAGAAGGGCGAAATGACTTGCTGCGAAGTGCTGATGAGAATGGGAGACAAGTCAAGAATTTGTTTTCACTTGCGGAGTCTTCTTTCCAATTCTTAAAGTTGGTTATTGAGAAGACACAAGTCCCATTTTTGGATCCATTAGTTATAAACGATGTGGCAGCGTGTTTCAACTACTTCTTATCGTGCATTGTTGGCGAAAGGTCTGGAGAATATAAAGTGTCGAATTTGGAGCAATACAACTTCCATCCGAAAACCCTTCTCAATTTCTTTTTTGACATCTTCCTTTATCTTGGAAGGCACGACAATTTCATTGCAGCAATTTGCGAGGATACAAGGTCGTTTAAAGAAAGAACATTTGAAGCCGCATTGGCGTCAATAGAATACATTCAATCGAGAAGTCCAAGTGAGTTAAAGGAGTTCCGACAATTGGTCGAGAAGATCAAAGGATATTCATCGAAGGATATTTACGCAATTGTAGAGGAAAAGATGGGTCTTGACATTCCAGAAGAGTTCTGCGACACTATTATGGGCACTTTAATGAAAGACCCCGTCGAGTTACCAAATAGTCACGTCATTGTCGATAGAACTACAATAGTCAAACATTTGATGAATTCCAAAGAAGACCCATATGACAGAACACCATTGGAATTATCAATGGTTATACCTCTTCCCGAGCTCAAGAAAAAAATCGACACATTTGTCAAAGAACAATACGCCAAATTGAAGTGATTTGTTTCTTTCAAAGAGCATACTATTTGACTCTATTTATACTCTTTTTTAAACAATACGTATAGTTTAATTATACTATATTTGTTATATAATAATAGAAAATAGATAGTACATACTTATTGATTTATTGTGTTTTCTTGTATCATTTTGTTCTTTGGTGATAACCTCAAAAACATTCCAGTAGGGCGAGGGCATTTTCTTATTTAATGATATTCCATGAGACTGAAATATTGAGTTGATTTTTTGATTCTCAGGAGTGAATGTAGTGTATATAACAGAGAAGGATGGAAACCCTTTACTTCTTTTACTTCCTCTAATTGATGATATTATTTCCATGTACAATTCGTTACAAATTTCAGTTAATAAATGCCCATGATAAAATGATGTTCCAACAACCAAAGATGCAATTCTTTTCTTTGAATAATTGACATTAATCAATCCCGTCTTATTCAAACTAAGGATGATCGACTTAAACATTTTGTTGGAATATATATCATGTTTTGAAACATTTGCAAGACATGAAGAAAGTAACCTTATCCGTCCTTTCACTTCTAAAATATCAAAAGAATGCTGGATTTCAGTTGAATTATCACGCAGTGTTGTGATACTACACGACACACTACTTTCACTTAAAACAAGAAGACCAACTAGTAAAGCATGTTCTAAACTCCTTCTTGTGTTCATTAAAATTAATTCTCATTTTTTGGTTTAAACTTTTATAAATTGGACTGTGTGATGTTTAAAAGCATTTCATCTGTCTTTGTTTTATGTTCGGTTTGAACCCTTTTATTGGAAAAATTGTGAAATTGTAACAAAGTTTCATTACAATCATCCATAGATAACATTGATGCGATTTATGCTGTATTTTAACCACTCAACTAATTAAAAATAAACCAAATCATAACTATTATTCGATACATTTAAATCGAATTAGAAAAAACATATTAAAAAACAAATTAAAAGTGTTTACAATTCCAAATAAAGTACAATTATGATTTCATTATATTTTTGTTTAAATTCATTTTTTTCAAAGTTTAAAAAACATTTCTTTTTGTTCGTTATAAATAGATATTTTTTGTTGAAAAATTTTTATTAAAAACAATAAAAAAAATATATATATAATTTATTAATAATTAGTATAATGGTAATAGAAAAATTAAATAAAATTTTTATAAAATTATAAATTTTTTTCATAATTGAGTATATATAGAATAAAATGAATTGAATTAATAAAAATATTTTTAATATATTTAACCATTCGTTTATTATTATTTACACAATGTGATAAATAGTTGCATCACTTGATGTCAAAGTCAATATTTTATAAATATATTGTTTTTTATAATAATAAATAGTAGTTCAAAATAATAAAAAGTGTGATGTGAAAAATCATCACACAAAAAAAGTCTTATTTCACAAATTATATTAATAAAAACTATTTTTATAATAATATATAAAAACAATAAAATTAAGGTCTTTGGATCTCCACAAGAGGCGGCTCATTACAATGCACTTCATGAGTGAAGGGATCAACATATCGATTTCTGTGACTTTTATGTTCTTCGTATTTGAAGGGTGTTGTTATGATTGGGGGTTTTATCACGTCAAATGCGGGCGGACATGAACCTGCAGGCTGAAATTTCCCGTATTGTTCATGAGGAGCTTCCTCGGAATCTACCCGTCGAGCCTTCCAACTAAAAACGTTTAACCAAGACATACGGAGTGGTGACGTCTGCTTTTTTCAGTCCCTCCTTTTCAACACACCTTTTCCATCAAAGACAAACGGGATATAATCTTCCTCTCATTTTTGACAAATAAAACTCATCATAAATGTTATAAACAACGTACTTTTGGGAAATTTGTTTTTGTTGTTGATTTTTGTTCTTTTTTTACTAAGTTTTTTGTATTTGTGAGGTTTTCATCCCATTTATCCATCCAGTTTATTATAACTTTTATTTTGACTTTAAAAACAATGTATCATTACTTATACTATATTTTTATTATACAAACAGAACTAATCAAATAAATCAAATGAAGATATTATTTTTGGTTGGAAAATACATGATTTTTTTTTTCTTTTTTCGATTTAATCATAATATAAAGTTGATTTTGTCGAAAATTGACTAGAAAGTCGCATTTCTCAAATTAATATTTAATTATCATAATAATAATAATAAATTATAAAAATAATTATCAAAAATAATATTTTAATAATAATTATTATTATCACTTTTATTGAAAACAAAACAAAAAAAATAATTACCTTGAAAACAAAAACACTAACAACACAATATAAAAACCACCAAAATTGTAATATGGGAACTTAAAAAACAACATGAAATAAATTTTTATTAATTTTTAATGGAAGTTCTTATTGGTTTTCGAAGTTTTAAATAAAAAAGTGAAAATAAAACCCATTTTTTAGAGAGTTTTTATTATCAAAATCACAAAAATAATTTTTTGTGTGATTTTTCTTTTATTCAAACTACACACAACCTCTAATTTTTTAATTTATTTACATTTTTAATTATTTATACTATACATTTTAATTTTTGATGGTTGAATGTGTAATAAAAAATAATAAAAATGCCGTTGTTTTATTTAGTGGTTTGTGTTATAATATAATAGTTTTAATACATCCAAAAATGTAGGATTATTCATATAATAAACTATTGTTGTTATTATTAAGCACAATGAAAGTTATTGTAATTTACTAAAATTTAACCAATCAGCATAAAAACTCGCACTGAAATGGGAAAAAAAAGTGTAATAAAAATTTAAAAAACTTATTATAAAACAACCCACAAAATTTATATCCTGAAATATTACTTTTAATATGTCTATTTTAAAGTAATAAGACGAATACAAAATATTTTGTATTTTGTGAAGTCAAGTCCCTCTTTTTCTATTGTTTTGTGAATAAACAATCTTTATTCTAATTATCCCGTTGTATTAAGTCAAAAAAACGATGACAAATTCCAAGATAAGCAAACAAAGCAATACCGTACCACTCAAATTTCAAAACAATTGGAACTGACATATTGGAACAAACAATTCATATTGTTTGTACATGAAGGTATTGTTACTATTTACCTGCCTTTTTATGACCGTATTTTCCGAAGAGGGCTCGAGTTTAGAGCTGGCAGACGATTTCGCTGAAAACGAATATGAGTTAGAGGAAAATGCAGACACAGAAGTTGCGGAGAATGAAGAGGAAGATGAGTTTGATGACGATGAAGAAGAAGAAGCTGATGTTGAGATGGAAGACGACGATGAGGAGGAAGATGATATGAAAGACGACGATTGGTGCTGGACAAGAAGTTGCAGAAGAAGAAGACGTAAAGAAAGAGAAGAGAGAGAACGTCGTGCCAGAGAAGCCCGAGAAGCTCAACAACGAGCTTGGCAACAACAGCAAGAGAATATTCGAAGAGCTCAAGAGGAAGCCCGACGACGTCAACAAGAACACCAACGACGTCAAGCTGAGAGAAGACGAAGAGAAGAAGCTGAGCGCCGACGTAGACATGAAGCTGCACGTCGTAAGAAAGAAGAAGAACGTAAAAGAAAGTTAGCTGCACGAAACAAGTTAGTTAAAGATAAGAACGATGCCATTAGAAAAGCTGAACTGTTGCAGAAGAAGTTACTCCAATCACATAAAGTCTCGGACGCTGCAAGAAAAGCTTTTATTAAAGCGCAAAAAGCATTGGAATCGGGATCAAGAAAGAAGACTAAAGAATTACTTGCTAAATTGAAAGAAGCTACACACGGTGGGCAATTGAGTAAAAAAGAAAACAAACTCTTGAAGCTTGAAATGATGAAAATGAAAAAGATGTTGGCTGAGAGTAAGAAGAAGAAATGCACAAAACCAAAGTGCAACTGCCAGAAGATTAAAAAACTTAAAATTAAGGTCCACAAACTTAAAGATAAATTGTGCGATATGAAGGCTAAAATTGCTGTTGCTAATGTCGAACTCAAGAACCAAAAAAGAATTGCTGAAGAGGCTAAGAAACAGAGAGACGAGAAGATCAATAAGATTAAAGAAAAGTTTGAGGACAAACTCGACAAAATCAAAAACAAAAAAGAGGATAAAAAAGCCGAGAAAAAGGCTAAAAAAGCATCCAAACAGTAAATGAGTTTTTTTTGTTATTTATAAGTTATTTATTATTACTTTATAACTTCTCAATGTAAATTTGTTTTAATTGTTTTTTATAATAATATGAATAATTTGAATAATTCTATTTATAGTATAGATGGTAATTAATGTATTCTTTCATCTGGTGTTAATTTGCGTGTCAATTATTTAATTATTACATCGATGTGATTTGATTACGAAAATGTCTAAATAAACTCAAAGAAAGGAAACATTTGTTATTAAAAATAGCTTTGTTAATCTTAACTGACAGACACCCCATTTCACCATTTAAAATTGAATTAGTTTTTTAGTCTAAATTTCTTGACCTCCGTTATACTTACAACCCAAATCAGTAAATTTTCTACGCCGTATCATTTTAAAGTTAATGATCAAGGCTATACATTATTCTAAACGGTTTGTTCATTTATAAATAAATAAACACATAAACATCAAAAACTTATTATTTAGATTTACTTTTGTATTTCTCTTAC
Organism: Entamoeba invadens IP1; assembly: GCF_000330505.1. Lineage (NCBI taxonomy): Eukaryota > Evosea > Mastigamoebida > Endamoebidae > Entamoeba > Entamoeba invadens. The sequence continues at coordinate 102,673 of NW_004443692.1, read as the reverse complement.
TGCATTTTCTTTAATAAGTCTCTTACTATTTGTGAAAGCAACAAATGTATTATTCTGTTTCCTTGTTATTAAGTATTTGCTTTAAATTCAAATGTCCAATTGTTTTTCAAAATACCAACACACAATTAAATGCTTTAATTTGGTCAATAACATGTGAGTTTGTTTCTTTTTTTTATAAATAAACACAATTGTATAGTATTTTTAATTAAAATATTATATTCATTAAAAATAGAATGATCCTATATTATAAAAATAATTAATAAATAATTTGGTTTATATTTGTTATTAAATTAAATAACAAACTAAAAAATATAATTTATTTTGTCATTGATTAACAGTTGTGTGGAGCTGTTTTTATTAATTTCTTGTTTTTTGGTTATTTTTAAAAATAAAAATGTTGATGTTTTATCTAAAATATGGTTTATTATACCAAAATAAAACTAGAGTGAAAATATAATTTTTCAATCAAGACAACTCTATTGAAAATAGTAAATAAAATAACTTATTTATTAATTATTAATTTTTTTTAGTGTCAAATTAAAAAACTACCAGAAAATATTATAAATGAACTAATTATACATTATCCTTTTTTCCAATTTTTTGGGGGTTTTTTCCAACAAAAATAAAAAAGAATGGCTCTATCAACTATATTAATATAGTATGAGAATAATTACAAAATAGTAAAAACACCGAAGAAAAATACTAATTACCAACGAAACTTCAAATAGAAAAGTAATGTTCACTCCAAAAGCAAAGCGCGTCCAGACACTGAGCAGTCGTTCTCAGTTGGATGCCCATAAACGGATTCGTCGTGAAACTCTTCCAACAAATCAAGACACTCCCGCTGTTCTGTTATTTCAAGACACTCCACAAGAAGAAAATGCTTCTTCAATTTTAACACCAAACACTTGCTACGCCGACTTGGAAGTGTTTTCACTTATGTCTGCCGATTTCCAGAACAAAAGCAAAGAGGAGAGATCTCAATGCCCAGGATTGACTCACCCAGATTTGTAATATAATTCTTTTGTTGTTATATTGTATCTATGATAAACTATATTATATTAATTAATATTTAAATTGTTTATCATTACCAATTTATTTTTTAGTAATATTAAATCATTTTTATAATATAACTGATATTCTTATATAAAATAGATATATTTTAATAATAATATAATAATAATGTATAATATAATTTAATATAAGGGCATGACACTGGATTGGCGTTTTTTAGTGGATTGGTGTATAAAAGGGAAAAATAGACTGAAATATCGGGCACCAAAAAATTGAAAAAAAAATAAAATTTTGAAAAATCAGAGATCGATTTTGCCAAAAAGACTCTTATTCAAATGATATCCATTCTCTTTCACTGAGAAGATTAATGATAAACGTGTTTAGGTGATTATTGCCAAGACCGAAACATTTAAAAAAATTCGTAAAAAATAGTATTGTTTTCACGTTTTTAAACACAAGAATGTTTTTTTTATTTTTTGGGTTAATTTTTTGTTTTGTTTTTTATAGTTTATAACGGTATCAGATAAATGATCTTGTTAATGATACATTGTAATGATAAGTAATTTACACTACGATCTACAAAATGTATTCCGATATTCCAAGTATAGTTTTATGTTGGTAGTTGAATTAAAAGTATACTAAAACAAAAAATAGAGAACTTGAAATAAAATTGGGTTATTTTTTTCAAAATTTTGGGAGATCGTCCTAAAAAGTTACTGTGGATGGATCGATTTCGGTGGATGCGTTAAAACAGCTATATTTAAGCTATTATATCGGGATTATTTGTTTATGGGATTTTTGACGTTTTCAACAAAATATAATCACTAATTCAGCAAATCATGTTCAATCATCCATATTTTATTGTTAAAAATAAAGTTAATTTCTTTTTGTAAAACTTAACTTTTTGTTGTGTTTTTTAATTATATTAAAAAAAGAAATTTAGTAAATGTTAGATTTACCAAAATTTATCTTTTTTAATTATACTTGATCTGCAAACAGA
>NW_004443692.1:0-100559 GCF_000330505.1 Entamoeba invadens IP1 | reverse complement strand
TTAACGCATCCACCGAAATCGATCCATCCACAGCAACTTTTTAGGACGATCTCCCAAAATTTTGAAAAAAATAACCCAATTTTATTTCAAGTTCTCTATTTTTTGTTTTAGTATACTTTTAATTCAACTACCAACATAAAACTATACTTGGAATATCGGAATACATTTTGTAGATCGTAGTGTAAATTACTTATCATTACAATGTATCATTAACAAGATCGTTTATCTGATACCGCTATAAAAAACAATTTAAAAAACAGTTTTGTTTTGATATTTTTAGTATGTTATTTAACGAGTTATTTTTTTAATAAGGAGCAAATATTAACGAACAAATTTAATTGAAATAAATGTATTCAATTAAGTAAAAAATTAACGATAATATGAATAAATTAGCGTGTAAATTAAAAAAAATGTTAAATTAAAAAAAATGTTAATAAAAGTATCATAATTACATATTGAATGATAATAATAACGTAGTAATGTGGCAGATGACAACATTTGGTGATATTATTTTTTAAAAAAATTTTTATTATTTTAAAATAAATGCTTTTTTTTTAATGACAAAATTGACTTTATTTTACTAAAATATATTTGTATCCAGCAAAAAAGCGTGTATCCACTGGATGGACGCTTATCCAGTGGATAGATGTCCATCCACTAGTATGCCCTAATATAATAATTTCGATATTACTGAATGATCTTGAGTTATTTGATAGTAAATGACTGTGAAATAAATATTCTTGGTGAATTAAAAAATACAATAAATTAATAGTTAAATAATAATAAATTAATTGTTTTACATTTCAGTTGAAACACAAAGAAGTGTTATTAAGTATTTTGAAGACAAATTAATGAAAAACAAATTATTAAAACATAGTAAAAATAATTATTACAACTAGTTTAAAGAACAACACTAGATACAACCATGAAATGAACTTGAGAACTCCAAAATAAAAGTATTGATGAAAAAAGGCTTTGATAAGAAGCACAGTCAAAAAGGAGCCATTAGTTCGACACTCAACGATGTGACTGATGACTTGGATAACATAAACACATTCACAGAAATATTTTATGGGCAACGATCGACAGCGACGTTGTCTGGTCAAAATGTTGAAATAACACGGATAAGTAATAGGAATTGGACAGCCGAGGAGATTCAAAAATACTTTACACTTCAGTCCGAAGCGCGATTTAAAGGAATGAAATATTTAGAACAACCGATTGGGTTGTATCAGATGACAAGTGCTGATGAAGAATTGTATTGGGGTGTTGTCTCTCAAATCACTGAGTGCACGCTCTTCAAATACATATTTGAGCGTAAGAATACCATGTGGAAAAATCAAAAACTCACTTTAACAGACAAATTTGAATTGGCGTTGAATTGCACGGAGGCAGTGACATCCCTCCATCGACTTAATCAGATCCACGGTACTCTCGGCATCGACTGCTTTTACTTGGACGACCACAAATGCGTCACTTTAGAACACTTCGGGTTGCCACCCAAGTTCTATAGAAAGTGTCAACTCTCGCCAACTCCTTCATACGAGTCAGATATATTACAATTGGGGGTGGTCATATACCAGATATTCACTGAAGAATACATCGACATCGACACTGCAAAGTCATTACCAACACTTCCTCGCCAACAAGAGGAGATTGCGCTCAGTGAAGCGCGCGAGGACGAAGTCGAGAAGGTGAAAGAAGAACTTAAAAATGATGACCAATTGCAAAACCTCAAAAAGACGGTGCCGTTCTTATTGGAGAAATTACTTGCGGACGCTTGGAACAGTGACCCATTCCAACGCCCGACTGCGGAGGAGTTTTTGATTCGAATGGTCGATTCCTCACTAGTGAGTGAATGTGGTGGGTTCTGGGGTGCAGACTTCTGGGTGTATGCGTTGAATGAGAATGGGGTTATACCAGAGAAGACGATGCCCTTTGATACATTTGCGAGTAAAGTAGCGGCGTCGTCTGCTATTCCAATTGCGGATATCAAAGAGACTGAAAAACTCCTTGGAAGTGGAGGACAAATCACAACGACAGAATTTGGAAGAGCAGTCTTCATCTTCGACGACTTCTATATGAACAGCGAGAAGATGCAAGACATCGTGAATTTGTGTAAGGACGGGTGCTTGATGTTTGTCGACTCGAAAGAAGCACAAGCGAAACTGAACGGATGCACCGATGGAGTCTTCTTAATTCGACCGAGTAAGACGGACCCGAATGCGCCATTCACGTTGTCGAAAAGAACGGATGGGAAGACTGTTCATACAAGAATATCGAAGAAGGAAGGGTTGTTTGTGATTGAGACGAAAGCACATGAATACAAAAACATGTTATTGATGGCGTTGATTGAAGACTTGAAGACAAATAAAGTCATCACAACCTCCGTCGATGGAGGAGACTCAATTTACTAATATCTTCATACTCTTGTTTGGTCCTTTGTAACACTTAATCGAATATTAAAACACAATGAATAACGACGGCAATTGCTCGAAATGCTCTTTGAAGTTGAAAGACTTGACATTTTGCGTCTGGTCGTAATTGCTTATCTTCATAATGTGGTCTGAAAAGTCCGGAGAAAACAATTTGGATATCTTGAAAGCAATGGACTCCATTTGTTGGACAACATTGATATAGTATGACTTCCACTCAATCAGTGTTGATCGAAGGTCGAGAAGGGTTAAGACCTTTTTGTACGCGCGCCCGAAGCGAATGACGTTACCCAAGTCTGTTTTGTTGCCTTCATAATTCTTTTCTATGAGTGTGGTGAACGTCTTGAAAGTGTCTTCGACCTCTTCCGTCGATGCAGAAGAGTCTGGGAGGACATGCACTTTAAATATTGCTTCATTCCCAAAAAATTCGAATAAATTTTGAAGGGTTTGAGGGTTTGTATATATCTCGTTTAAAGTATATCCAACATAAAACGCTTTCGTGTATACCTCTGCAGTGATCTGTCGTTTATTTGAGCTTGTTTGAATGGATGACTTGATACTGAGTTGTTTGATGTCATTTTGTTTTGTATTGAAAAAGGAAGGCAATGATGTCCCAAGTGATTTTTGCGTTTGGTGCCCAAGCGAATTTTTGAATGATAAATTTTCTCTCTTTTCTTGTGTTTTTTCAACACAATTTGTTGAGGAGAGGCAAAGTGGTTTAACGGGTAAAGCCGTTTTGGGAAGACAGACGTTTGGAGAGTCACTTTTCAAGGCAAACCCTCCCGTTGGAATTCCTTCGGATGATTTTCCAAAATTTGAAGACTTGAATCGCGGAAAATTGCCGATGGGAAGACTTTGAAACAACGATCCTTTAAACTTGTCTAACGGTCCAGACTTGAAAAGTCGTTTTTGTACTTTCGATGACTTTTTACTGCCGTTTTCGTGTGGTGCCAGTACTGGCATTTTGCGTTTTTGTGGGAGGGGCAAAACGAAATACAAATTTTTGATGCAATCTCTGCTATTCCATAAGATCTCCTCTATCCCATGAATTACTGTTGCAAAAACCCATTTGGTATTCTCGTTTTTGTATATCTGAAGGACTTTGTTTGAGAAGTCATCATATCCAATCCGCACTAATTTATAATTTTCGTCGTTAAAGGGCAAATCCAACGAAAGTGAAATGTCCTTGACTTGGTGTGTCACACAAATACACTTCACTTTCCGCGGAGACGTGGCAGCCGCTTTCATATAAACGCTTTGACCCAAAACGAGGCGAGGGCTAATACTTTCCATTATAATATAATTTGTCAATTTAGCGTTTTCCACTCGATGACGTTTTCATTTCTTTCTTGAGTTTGTAATAATATGTATTATATCTATTTATATATTTAATTAAAATTATAATACAGTAAAAATCATTTTGAAAATGTCTTGACCATTTGTAATTATTTTAACGGACAAATAATACATATTTTTCAAATTCAGTTACCGATATATGATTGTAGAACAAATATGATAAATAAAGTTAAACTGGAACTAGAAAACACACATTACTGATTTAGACTGAGTTGGTTCTCCACATGCGTCATGACTTCATTCAGGTCTTGGAAATCGTTATTCATCGCGAACCTAAGGACCGACGTAATAAGTCCATCGCCCTTTTCAACTGCGATGTCGTATGCCGTTTTCTGTTCCTGATTCACAACATTTACTTCACATTTGAATTTGACCAAACACGCGACTATACCCATTTGCAATGTTTCCGTTGCTATATGCAATGCCGTATTTCCATTTTCATCAATTTCATTCATGTCATATCCATTCACTGTTAGGTAACAGGCAATGGCCGTATGTCTCAATCTAACCGCAGTGATCAGTAACTTCTTCCCATACAATGTCACTATTTGAATGTGAGCCAACACTTTCACAAGGTCTTCTATCGTGTTGTTTTGAACTGCAGACACTGCTCTCTGTTCCCAGTTAGTGTCTTCGCTTGCGACAAATTGCTTTCGAATGTATTTCCGCGAGATGACATTCGACCGTTCCTCTGTAGTACTGTCAGGGGTTAACATATAGTGTTGCTGATAGACCGAATTGACTTTGTCGTTCCCCAACGCGTCTAATATTCTGATCACATAGTCTTCAATATTGTCAAGCGTTGTACTTTTGACACGACTAAATGCAACACCAAGACTCCGGTGTATACCACTACATTTGATACAAAAAAGGATTCCAAGGTTCACAGATATCCACTGCGGGTCTTTACAACCACACTCGGAACATTTTGTGTTGCCCTCTCGTTTCATGATTTCATTCAGTAACGGATTGATGACTCGGTCATTCACAGAAGTCCCGTTTAACACGTTTTCCTTTTGTTTCTCAACCATCAATTTCCATTCCATCGCTTCCTCTTTTGTCGCAGTGTAAAACGTGAATTTTCCATTGATGCCATTACACTCCAAAGTGTTGTCAACGGGTTTAAAATTGGTTGTGATGATATTCACGCGATCCATTTCCTGTAACTTGTCATTTAATTGTTGTAACCCGAGTATACAATCATTGTCGAAGATATAATACAAGCGTTTGTCACACGCTGCAGACTCTTTGCGCGTCAAGAACCCGCCGAGTGTGTGTGGGATGATGAGGGGTTCTCGTGCGATGGCAATACTCGAGCGAAACGCATTTGCCTGCACGATCAATGAGTTCACTTTTGGTGTTTGTGTTTCTTCGTCGAAGTGTCGTTTTGCGGTGTTTGATATGTACTTGGAGTACATGTTAAATAAGTGAACGATGTTATCTTCCGTGAGTAATGTGAGCAACTGAATTTGTTTGTTCAACGTGTTTCCTTCTCGCAAAACAGCCAACTGGTATTCTTTCTTCTTCTCTTCGAGTTGTTCTTTCTCCTGATACTGAGTTAGTTGTATTGATTAATTGAAACAAACGAAATTGGGGTACTGCCGAATACACCTGTTGTATGTTGCTTGGAACCTTCTTCGTGTCTGTTTGCTCGACTCTTTTGCAGCCTTTCTTTGCTCAGCAAACCCGCCCAATCCATCCAGAACTGTCTCTCTCCATATTTTGAGTTCGTTGACAATCAGCATCTGATACTCGAAGTGTTGGCGTAGATTCATATACAGTGAGGTGATGTCCTCTGAGATCGGAGTGACTTCACTCATACTTCCCAACGTGGAAATCAGCGCAAGCCACTTATTGAAATAGACTATTAAATTAATAGAAGTTATATCTCTACCCTTACTCAATAGAATAGAAATAAGAGTAATTATGTATTATTAAATGGTAAGAAACAAACGATCGCCACACTGAATGATGGACGGTATTAAATCTAATATGTCTTCCCATTGATGTTCGAAATGTTCAATAGAACTCCTGGTCTGATATATCTGGTTTTGAAGGTATGGGTTGAAGGCATCGAATGGTTTGTCTGTTAAATCGATGAGGACTGGGAGTGACATTCGTCTATTTCTTTTTGAGTTTACTTTCTCCCTTTATTTCGACTCAAAAATAGTCGGAGTTATTAATATATTATTTGTATCAATTCTTTAACTATATATATTGTTTCTAATAGCTCTGAACAGTAATCGGTGGTTATTGAGAAATAAGGTATCGAATTGAAAAGTATCAAATGGCGAAAAGTATTCAACAGAGCGAAAAAAAGAGTTTTTCATTCTTTGACTCATGGAGACAAAACACTCCAAAACGACAAATACCATCACAAATATTTGAAGTTTTTTCGTCAAACAAAAACATCATTCGTATTATACACAATCAAAAAAATTGTTTTCGATTATGTATAATTAATTTTAATTTTTAATAACTATTCGAGTAACTTTTGTTTAAGTGTATTTTTTTGGGAATTGTATAGTTCTATTTTAAAGAAGATACAATCAAACAACTCGTTAATTGGATAATACGTTAAATAAAATAAATGTATAGTAATTATTAAACTAATCTTGATGGTATTAATTTACTATATCACCCCATAAAATATAATAAATAATAAATAGCAAATAATTAAAATTAATAAAAATAAATATCTAGTTTTTGATTAGTTAACAAATGCTTTTTTTCAACACAATTTATTGAAAGTAAAATTATAATAAAAAACTATAAAATTATAGTAAAAATAAGAACTGAAGAAGCTCGAAAAGACAAATGAAACTTCACGTGTTTGGAGGTGGGCAGAGTGTAGGATGTAGTTGTTTTGTTGTAGAGGGCCGGGAGGATGCAGTTGTATTAGATTGTGGGTATAATCATGTCCGGAGCGACATTGGGATTGACTTTGAGAAAATGAATTTACTTGCACCGAAAATCCGATGTTGTTGCATTACGCATTACCACGTTGACCATGTCGGTATGCTTCCGTGGCTCTGTAAATTTCTTTCAATTCCCATTTTCATGGCTCAGCCAACACTAAGTGTTCTTCCAATGATTTTATCGGACACCCACTCGTCGTCTTCCTTCATTTTACCGTCCGATATCGAGAAGTGTGTGAATCAGTGTTCTGTGATACAACCGGGGCAATCCATACGAATCACAAAGAATGTATCGCTCCGATGCTTTTACGCTGGACACGCGCTTGGTGCCGTTTGCTTTGAAATATTGTTTGATGGGAAGACAATAGTGTACACTGGGGATATCGACAACCAAGAGTCTTTCCTCATTAGAAGTGCTGAAATAACACCACACTCCATCAACTATTTAATATCCGAGTCAACTTGCATCTACGAAAGAATTAAAAAAAGATTTGACATAGAACGTTACGAAAGACCGATAGTGGATACTATTCAAGCTGGTGGGTCTGTTCAAATCATATCGAATAGCGCAGGGAGAGGTCAAGAGATCTTTGGAATTTTATATCATATCATCGAGAAGTACAAATTTGATATTCCCGTGTGTGGGTCTGGGGGCGTTTTGACAAATTTGGCTCAGAAATACGCCGAATGGAAGACATGGCTTCGGCCAGAGATCACCACAGAAGTGTCGAAATTTCGCGAGATAGAGTTGCTTTCGCACCAAACCCAATTTATCGTGGTGACAACCCCCGCCAATTTAGGGCAGGGACAGTCGAAAGAAGTTTTTGAGAGGATAAGAGCGTCGGAGAACAATTTGTTGATACTTCCGTCATATGTCACTTTCAATAAAAAGGACTTGACACCGAAATTGAGGAAATGTAAAGTCGTGCAGATAGAAGAAAACAATCATTACGACGGCAATGGAATTCAATCCTTAATCCGAGCGTTGACACCAAATGAAGTTGTACTTGTCCATGGCGATGAGGAGAAGATGAAAAAGGCCAAAGTGTTCTTTGAACAGTTGTTCCGCATGCCTTTTTATTTACCAGCAAATGGCGATGTTGTCACATTAGGACTTGCTCCTTCTCAATCAAAGAAAAGCACACAGAGCTCCAAAAGATGTGAACCAAAGCTCCCACCTTCTGAGAAAGAATATCTTCATGATATTGGAAACAAAGCACCACATAAAGGTAGTTATAATACACGTAATACTAATACTCCAAGTCGGGGATTACCAATAACAAAAGCTAAAACATTAGAACCTTTATAATTGTGAACTATATGTGTTTTGTTGGCGTTTAAAACTCATTTCAATTTCATAAATAAAACTCATTCGATAAATATGAAGTACAATAAATAACAAATAATTACAAGAAAGCCGACTTTGGTATTTGTGTGTTAGTCTTGAGATAATTGCAGCCGAAGAAGCTTCCTTCGCCAAATGAAATGGATTTGTTCTGGAGCGACACGTTTGTGAGGGAGACACATTGATAGAAACAGAACTTCCCAATCTCTTTCACTGAGGATGGGATTGATATCTTCGTCAAATTGTTACATCGTGAGAAACAGGACCCAGCTAACGAACTCACTACCGATGGGACAACAAACTCGTCAACATTTTTGTAATGTGAAAGGACTTTGTTGTTTAAAGTGAAGTTGAGGTAATTAAGTTCGATAGATACCAATGCATTTGAATTGACAAAAATAGCTCTCCCACCACAGGCGACGATGTTTTCGTTGACTGTAGCGATGTTAGTCAGTGAAGAACACCCTTTAAAACAGAAGTCTCCAATACAAGTGACTGAAGATGGAATGTCAAATGTTTTTAGTAAAGTACAGTCTCTAAAACAAGACTGCCCAATCATTTTAAGTGAAGTGTTTGGCTTAATTTTAGTGAGTGAAACACAATTATCAAAGCACCGCATTCCCAGAGAAGATACAGTGTTTGGGATGTCTATTTTCTGGAGTGAAGTGCAATTGGAGAAACAGTCTTCAGGCAAAAAGGCCATTTTGTTTGAGAGACTGATCTGTGACAAATTGTTACACCACATGAAACAAGAATGGCCCAAATAACTCACATGTGATATCGAAATCTTTTTTAAGTTACTGCATAGAAAAAAACACAAGTCGCCAAATGCAATGATACTGTCTGGTATGTAGATATCAAAGAGTGAGGTGCACTGTGAAAAGCACCGCTTCCCAAGTGAAGACAAACTGGTTGAGAGTCTCACAGAAGAAAGATTTGAACACTTCGCAAAACATTGTTGTGGAAGCGAGTGCAATGCATTAGAAGCAGTGATCCCAGTCAGACTTGGACATTCATAAAAGGACGACTCTCCCAGAGCAGAGATCGTGTTTGGAATAGTAATAGAATGGAGCGTCTTGCACTCTTTAAAAGACTCGGAACCTATCACTTCGACATCTTCTGGTATTTTGCTGTGTAATTTTAAACGGTCTTCTGATGTGTATTGGACTGACTGCATTTCACACCTTTTTTCTTTTTTTGAACTCGAATAACTCACTGGGTAACACAAGACTATTTTAGTGATCAACCCATCTTTAAATTTCTCATCAGAAGGGTTGTAAATGTTCAGTGTTTGTATTTTAGGAAATAGCTTTCTCGTTTTCTTTGTGAGGGCAATTGGGTTGTAACGATACTTTTCTGGAAGATGGAAATACTCTTTGCAGACCATCTGGAGATGGACGAAATCTTGAGCGTATGTGAAAAACTTTGAGACAACAAAAATAAGCTCGAAGTCGAGGTGTGACATCGGAGTGTGTTCTATTTGAGTTGGTTGATTGCCAACTACCCTTTTATATTTTCAAACGGGTTAAATGTTATGCTGTTTGTTTGCCATTTTGGTGGTGACATTTATTGTTCCCATAAATGCAGGTTATCAATAAAATTCATTTTATATATTCTTTTAGGGGGGTGTTTAGTAAATAAAGATTCTTTGAAGTAAAAAATCGGGGACTCCACTAGTGACAATAACAATTACATTTTTTATATGGATTCATGTAAAAATATCTTTTTTTAGAACAGTTTCTCTGAATAAATGATGGATTTCATAATTGGGACGGGTTTTCTCTGTTTGATAATAAAACAACAAAAATCATTTAATTTAATAATTGTATTAATATAATACTATTTTATTTTAGTATTATGTAATTTAGAATATATTTTTTGAATATGGTTGACAATTGAATTGGAATTGCCGTTTTTATTCCAAAAAAAAACTGGTTTGTTGCACTTTGGCAATAAATAGCCTTTCTAGTTACAAAACACTACTTTTGCCTAAATATGAGTGCTAAATTATTAATAAATCATAAGAGTAATTTATTATCAGTTAGTTTTAAATAGTTACATTTTTTTATTATGAAACTACGATTTATTATAATTGGTTTTTGATAGAATAGTAAAATTATTCTCATTTTACAATTTTTATAAAATCGGAGTATCCATAAACTTGCAAATAAGTTACAAGTTATGAATTTAAATCATCATTCCCGTTTATTAAACATATTTATTGCTAATATAAAAAACGATATGTTAATTTACAATTAATACTTTTTTTGACACTCTGACGAAATAAAATAAGTTACCATTTAAGGTTTTGAAAAAAAACATTTATTTTTTTTATAAAAACCATAATCAACAAAAAATTTTTACAATTGAAAACTAAAAAAATAGAAAAAAAATTATACATTTTAGTTCACTACTATTATTATTTACTAAAATATTGAGAAACAATTGTTAAACCCAAAAATACAATGGGGTTAGATTTCAATTATTTTTCTGATATTTTATTTTTTTTAATCAATTCATTTTATAATTTTATAATAAAAAAATGGTTTTAAATAAATTAAGTGCTATAATTGATAATATAATAAAAACATTTTTATAAATTTATAAAATTCCTTTTGTTTTTTGTTTTCATTATTTTATTTTACTAAATCAATTAATTTTTTTTACTTGATCTTAGAAAAGTAATATTCTATTTTTAATTTTTTGTTTAAATTAGAAAACATTATGTCAATTATTATAGTAATAATATAATATTATTTATTATACTGTTACTATTTATATATAATAAAAAATAACTATATTTTTTTAATTTATTAACAATACAAAAAAACTATATAAGTTCAGAATAAATTATAATATCAATATAATTATTTAGTAATTAAAATAATTAATGATTATAATTTTTTTTTAATAAATAATGAACTAAATCAAATAACATATTTATTATTAATTTTTATTAATATATATAGTCGGGGGATAAATGGCATTAAAAAGGGACAAAGGTAGTTAATTTTGATAAATATAATTTTGAAACTATAATTTTTAAAAAATCTATTTAAAGGTCAAAATAAACATAAAATTAAAATAATAATATAAATTATCGTTTTTTATTTTAAATGATTATAAATTGAATAATTATAAATTTCTATTTCAAAAATAAACAAAAACACCTCAATTTGTTCACTTAAAAAATGTGGAAGTCTAAAACGCAGCACTTTTTATGGTTTGTCTGAAACTTGTTTTGTTAAAGAATTTTTCCTTTGTTTTTTCCTTTGTTTTTTCCTTTGTTTCATTTCTTTTCTGCTCTTTTTCAACTCCAATTGTTTTTATGTTAAAATGGTCTTTCTCTTATCTTTTCTCAATGGAAATGGTTCAACAACGAAAGATTGAAAGATTGAAATAACAAATGATGATTTTTCAGTGATTCCCTGACACTTTCAAAAATTGACACTGTTGTTAATTCATTAAACTCTGGCATTTTAACCATATACATCGTGAATATATATTGAAATACAGTTTTTAAACTGGTTTCTTGTATTTAAATTGCTTTTTTATGTTGATTGCCTGTGGTTATTTCATCAAGGGTTCCTTTCTCTTCTTCTTCCATTGTTTTCAAAGATTGAATAATATCAAAAATAGAAAGTTATGGTTTTCTTTTATTATTCTCAAAGTAGTTAATTGAAAAAACCCTTCTAATACTTTTATGGTTAAATAAATTATATTTTATAGTTTTTTACTCAAATTAACTACTTCTGTCCCAAATTAACCCCCTTTATCACCCGACTATAAAGACAATTCTCTAATAAAGTAACCACGTAATACTAATGTCGAGTTAAACGATTTATTAAGGTAAATCATCAAGTAAATAAACCCAATTTTTATTACATAATAGTCGTTTTAATTCATAAATAATCGGGCATACAACTCAAAAGAAACAACATGGATATTTTTTCTTTTTTATTCAATCGCATTTCCATCACAATTGATCCACTTTTGAATGAACAACTATTTAAATATTATAAATAAACTGTCTTATTTAAAATAATCAAAAGTAGTCGACCTCTTAGCAACAATAACTAACTACAAAAACTCGAAAAGGTATTGAAAGAGCGAGAAAACGTCAAAGAAGCTCACCCAGAAATCGACAAGGCAATTCGAAAAAAGAAAAAGTGTGAGAACTCGAAAAAAGAAAACAAGATGTCCATATCAGCCCTGTTCATTTTAGACGCAAAAGGGAGGACGGTGATCAGTCGAAATTACCGAGGGGATGTTCCCATGACTGCGGTCAACCAATTTGTGACCAAAATCACCGAAGAGGAAGAAATCAATTTGTGTCCGGTCCTTTTAATCCAAGACGTCACTTACATGTACATTCGTCACAACAACTTATACTTCATGGCGTTCACCGATCAGAACATCAATTCCTTATTAGTCGTTTCCTTTTTGTCGAAACTCGTCGATGCTCTTAAAAGTTACTTCTCTGTTGTGACTGAAGAGACCATCCGTGACAATTTTGTTGTCATCTACGAGCTCCTCGACGAAATGATCGACTACGGGTATCCTCAAATCACCGAGACAAAGGTCTTACAGAACTACATCACACAAGAAAGCCATAGAATGGACATGAAAGAAGTCCAGTCCCTTCTACCCGTCGTCACTGGTGCTGTATCATGGAGAACACCTGGTATTAAGTATAAGAAGAATGAAGTCTTTGTTGATGTCATCGAAAAGGTTAACGTCTTAGTCTCACAAAATGGGTCGCTTCTCCGATCGGAAGTCCTCGGGACAATTAAACTGAACTCGAAGTTATCTGGGATGCCCGAGTTACGACTTGGTCTCAACGAGAAGATTAACATAGGGAGTCGAATGGAAGGGAATACGGTCCAGAAACGCGCTGAGATGGATGACGTGAGTTTCCATCAGTGTGTTCGTATGAGCAAATTTGATAACAACCGAATCATAGGGTTTGTCCCTCCCGACGGAGAGTTTGAGTTGATGAATTACAGACTGACGTCCAATGTTCGACAACTGATTTGGGTCGAGTCGGTCATTGACAGGAAAAAGAGAAATCGTATTGAAATACTTATCAAAGCTAAAAGTTTCTACCGAGAGGCAATCAACGCGAATAACGTTCAAATTCGAGTCCCCGTCCCTTCGGATGTGTTTAACCCACAATTCAGATCATCAAATGGAACGTGCACATACGAACCACAAGAAGACTGTGCACTGTGGAGTATCAAAGTCTTCCCAGGAAATCATGAATACATGATGAGAGCTTCCTTTGAGTTGCCCTCGATCAGAGACGAAGAGACGGACAAAGAAAAGAAGCCCATTCGAGTCAACTTTGAAATTCCGTATTATACCGTCTCTGGGCTACAAGTCAGATACTTGAAAGTCGTTGAAAAAAGTGGCTATCAGTCATTCCCTTGGGTGAGATATATGACGTTCGCAGGAGACTATTGCTTCAGAACATAAGCGAATGTAAGCACTTTCTATGTTGAGTTCTATTTACTATTGAAGAGTTAAATTAATAGTAGAATGAAAAGTAATGGGTTAAAGATAAAAACATTAATTAAAAATTTGGCAGGACTTCACACGTTGCACAAAGTCACATCTCATGTCGGTGTGGAACTTTGGTAATGTGACTTGACTGTGTTGATACACATGTTTGATTTTTAAGGAAGGTCTTGCTACAACAGATGCCCACATTCGTGTCGACATCGAGTGTAACTGCTTCTCTTCATTGGCAGTTATCACTTTAATAAACTCATCCAAGAAATACCCCTTTTTCCCATTGATGTTGTCCACCACCATTTTGCACAACCCATTCGAGTCGTTTTCTATATACACATTGAGCCATGAATTTTGGCTCTCTTTCTCGCTTTTCCTTCGCTGGCATTTGACAATAAACCCTTTCGACCGCAGTCTATTGGCAATACTTAACAGCTTGAACGTACTCTCTCCGTGTAACATGATTTCTAAAGTCGGTTTAGTGATGATATACTCGTCCGTGTCTTTAGTCAAACTCTTTGGTAATACAACTTCGCCATTCTTAACTCCATGCCCCAAATGTGATTGAAGAAACTGGCTAAACACGTCGTTCTCCTCTTGACTCTCAAGTTTGTAAAACATCGTTTTCAATGGGAACGCACTGTTTGTAATGATGAAGGAATTGTCTGTTAACACACTCTTGTGGACATCGTAGATTTCACAGTTTCGATCAACAAAAAAGTCTTCCGAAAGTGCTTTATGAGGAACCGGAGAGTCTGTTTTGAACGAGAGACCTTCGACGAGAAACGGGCGTATGTAGTGAACAAAGTCGACAGAGTGGAGTGTCGAAGTGTTTGTCAAATAGAAAAATTCAATGTACTTCGCGAGAAGTATTTCAACGGTTTTCCACTTTGAGACGAAGATGTCGAATAACCCGACCCACTTCGATACCGATTCTGGAGTTAGAAGAGGTTGTGCAAGATATGCCATTAAGAAACTCACAAACAAAGAGTTTGTCTTCTGTGTTAACCACTGTATACTCTCTTTGTTGTTTTGTTTCAATTTGTTAATAAGATCCATGGCGTCGCTATCGCTTTTAATTCCATTAACTAGACGGAGAGCTATAATAGGCAAATTCTCTAAGTCACTTCTCTGCGACGATTGAATGTCAAACTTCCCACAAAAAGAAGGGAAAGAACCTAATGCAATATCACAGAGTGTTGGGTCTAAGAAGACGGAATTCACACTCAAGTCCCCATGAAACGAGTCGGAACTGTGGAGCAATGCAACAGTCTCTACCAAGTGTAGAAATATCTTACAAAGCTGATTGGGAGTCACTGCATTCTTCTCTTCAACAAAGTGATTCACCGATATCGAAGATTGAAAGAGAGAAAACCGAAGAGACACAAGTTTGTCACTAACTTCATTCAAATAGCAGTGGACGTGCGATGAGTTGCATTGTTCCAACGCTTCGAAGCGGGATGTATTAAAAGTGGACTTCTCGACTTCAACAAATTGATAAAAGCAGTGATCGAGTGAATTGAAGAAAACTTGAGGATATGTGTGATATATGTAATTTGAATTCCTTCGCACACATTCCATCAATTTCTGGGGTTTTGAGTTTTCTTCTTTTTTTTTGAAGAGGTGACGGAGCAAAAAATCGAATACCTTTGGCTGTTTTTTTTGATTTTTGCCTTTCCATTTGATTGGGAGAACTTGATTACACAATCTATTAATCACTCTGTTTTATTAGTATTTTAATTTACGTTTATTACTTTGAAGAGTTCGGGATTTTTGAGTGAAGGTAAGGCTTATTTGACGGGAGTTGTTCCTATTTCGGGGTTTTGTAATTGTGTTTTGGAAAATAAAACTATTTTGGGAGAGTGGTGTATTTTTTTATATTCTTGTCGGTTATTTTTTTACTCTTTACATATTTTTGGGTTTTATTAAATTTAGTTGATTTGTTATTTTAAATAGAAAAAAGTATTTGAAAGAAATAGTATCTCCACAAATGTAACAAAAGAAGATTATTTAAAATACAGATAGGAATCTTCGTGTGTTTTTGAGGACAAATAAATGATAAAGCACTTTTAGGAAGATAATTCTTGATGGTGGTAATTGTTTTTAATTGAGTTATTTCGTCGTAATCCCGAAAAATTAGAGTGAAACAACAATATACAAGAACTCAGAAACAGAATTTTTGAAGTGTTTTTAAACAAAAAGATGTAAGACATTGTATGTGAAAATTCGGGAAATATGACAACTTGAATCGTGGATTGTTTGTAAAAAAATAAAAAAATTGTTAATTTTCGGGATTGATAGTCAAAAAAAATAACACTTTTTTAATATTTTTTTAATAAAAACTATTTATCTTTTTTTATGTAATTCTAAGATCACTTTTTTGAATAAAAATATAATTTTGATCATTGTTAGTTTAATTATTATAAATATACCAAATATTTTATTATGACCAGTATAGTATAATTAAATATAAAATATAATTAATTTAAATACAAAACAATAAAATACAATTAATAAAAACTTAATTATTTTTATTATATGAAATAATATTAAAATTTTTTATAAAGAATACTAAAACAGTAATATTATCATTTTTTTTAGAATTTGTTGAAAACAAGTATTTTATTCTCAAAAAATGTTATTAAATTGTTATTATATATATTTCATTAAAAGAATGACTTTATCTTTGTCAAAATCCCAAATAATAGTTTTAAATTGGCCCAATTGTTTAGTAAAAAAAGGAATGACGAAAAAGAACCAAATTTTCAATCTGATTAAGATAAGTTTGATGTCCACAGATGTTTCATTCATCAATTCTACACCTCCTTCAATCAATTCATCTTGTTCCGATTTTTCTCAAGACATCAATTTCTGTTCGGAGACTCCATTAAAAACAACGATGGACACAGAGAGAATAAAACGGTATAGGATTTACCTTGGTTTAGACACTTCGGAAAGTACCACAGAGCTCTCACCTCAGTCTTTAATAGAACACCAATGTATGAACACTAATATCTGTTATTGGGAGTATCTAGCGCTTATTCAGAAGTATTACACATTCGACAAAAAACCCAAAAAGCCATCGAACATCGCGCTCTGTGCCTTTTCGACGTCATTTTTGAAAGCTGTGAGTGGTGGTGATCGCTACAAAAGTTCGGACTTTACTAAGTACCCTTCCGACAAAAGAAAGGTCTTAGAGGCGATTGATACAGACTTATCACGAATCACAAATCGACTCTTTTTTCCCAAAAACTCGAAGTATAGAAATGTGTATTTACTCGCCTCACTTCGAAGAATATGTTTCATCATTTGTTACACTGAGAAAGGTTGCTTATATCGTCAAGGGCTGATTGACTTGATAATACCATTATTCACGTTACTTCGCGTTGAAGATGTTGAAGAGAACCCAAGTGTCATCCGTTTGTGTGTAACTCAAATTTTTAATTCCATTCACAGCAAATGAATTCACTTGAAGCATTTTTTGAGCCATGTGTGTATCAATTGGGATGTTTTGTATACAAAATAATTAACCAATTTTTTTACAGGCAGAAAGCTTCTGAATTATTTGGGATGGTCGTGTATGAACGCTTATTAAAACATATTAAACCAGACCTCCAACAGCACTTGCATGAGATTAATATCCACCCAATTTATTACGCATTTGAACCAATATTCACCTTATGTTCGAGGTATTTTAATGATGGAGATCTCTTTAAATTGTTGGACAGAGTATATAATTCCCCACAATTCTCGTTTATACATTTCTTTATGATCTCCGTGTTGTTGTTTGTTCTCGGATAGAGTTATGTCTATAGTTTCTTGTTAATAAATAATTATAATTAGTATAATAATGTGTTGCTTCATATAAAAGTGGACTAACGCCGTAGAACAAAACAGTCACAAATTATGACCGCAACTGACGAATGTGAGGCTATGCCTTTTTTAACACAATTCTTCCCTCTTGAAGACTTTGATAGTGTTTTTACTACGGCTGCAGTTTTATACGAACACAATATTGACAATTACTCATCGATTGTAGAGCAACTCAACATTGAGTGGTCTGCGTAAAAAAGATATTACCTTCGATGATGTTGTTCTATTGTAATATAAGGTAATGAACTTTTCAAATTCATTTCTTTTATTAACATATATAACATATTTGTCGCGACTTTTGCATGCACCTCTGTTGATAACTTCAAAGTCAAGTAACCATTTTTGAATCTAATAATTTATTGTATTATAATAATATATTTAATAATTTTTAAACAGCATTATATTAATGTAATGCTCTCCACGTTGAAATTATTCAAATAATATTGAATTATTTGTCGACAATTTGTTCTAAAATGTAATGCAAATCAAATAACAAATACTATAAATAATAATATATGTATTTATAACATATAGATTAAGTGTATGTCGTCTGAAATATTTTTTCATTGATTTCATTACTCAAAAAGTATATCAAATCATATGGAAGACGAGTCAGTCAAAATATGCTTGGATAATCTTTTGAAAGACAGAGAATTGGTGGTCGACTACTTCCAACATTTACTTGTCGATAATAAACCATCTGAAGTTGAGACGTGGCTTAAGTCAATAGATTGCAAAACATGGATGAAAGAATGCAAACGCTTTCCCAAATTTTTCCATTGCATTGTTGCACTCGCGTTTGTTTGACTTATTACAATAAAAATAATATATAATTATAATGATAGTATTTGATTCTATAAAATATAATAAATTGAATTAAACTAACTTTAAGACCAATCAAGTTAGTCCACCTTGTTATTGTATTATTTCCTACCTTCATCGACATTAAAAATGTCAAAGGATCCACTCCAATATTTACTGCTATGGAGAACAGAAGAGATGAAACAGTCAAATTACTAGTGGAGGCGGGAGCAAGTTTAGTTGAAAAAAACGACGAAGGGAATACACTGTTGCACCTTTTATCGCAACGCTCAGGTGCATTTGTGAATGACATAGTTACCGATATCTTACAAGTCAATCCTGAACTCATTAATACACAAAATATCTATGGAGAAACTCCACTACATATTGCATGTTTAACAGGGAATACTGAAGTGATTCAATTATATCTAAAGAATAAGGTTGATGTCAATAGAACGACTGAATGTGGTCAAAGTGTATTACAATATGCTCTTGAGTCTCCACGATATTCTCAAATTAAAACCCTAATTGCCCCATTCCTCGAAGAAAAGAAGGAAAGTATCTTTTGCACAGAAACAGAAGAAATGAAAATGATTAAAAGTCTGAGTTTTTTAAAAACCACTAAACCACCTAAAAGTTCGATGTTAAAAAACTCCCAGTCGGACTCAAGTGTTAAACATACACAATCCACACACTTCGGGTTTGTGTCACCTCTGAGACTTCTTGGCACCGCGGCGAAGTTGTCTGCGTCGAAAATCTTTGGGCAGAAGGCTAAAGACCTTTCCTCTGAAATCGAGCAATTGAAGAAAGAGGAAAAAATCATCACTTTTGTGTTTGAGCCAAAACTTCGGAAACGGGTGATTGTAGTAAATGTTAATAATATGAGTATTGGACAGTTTGCAGAAATCATTAAAAACACAACAAAAGTATTTAATCAATTAATTAATAAAAGTGAATCTATAGTATGCTGTGTTCAACAAT
The DNA here is from genome assembly GCF_000330505.1 of Entamoeba invadens IP1. Classification (NCBI taxonomy): domain Eukaryota; phylum Evosea; order Mastigamoebida; family Endamoebidae; genus Entamoeba; species Entamoeba invadens. Next base: position 81,339 of record NW_004443692.1, on the reverse strand, counting down.
GTATCGTACTCAGCTCGATCTTGACTAATACCTTTGATGTACTATACAAAACTATTCCTTTAATTAGTGGCATCAATTTTAATATGGAGCAACTCCAAATAGTTTCTGAGGAAATCTTCGAAAAAACTCAAGTCGTCAATTTGCCAAGAGAATTTTATGTGTGTTGCGATACGAAAGAGAAAAATCAAAAGGTCAGTGATATCTGCTTATCGGCTTTTGCTGAGATTTTCGAACAGAAAAAAATGACTCAGATATCTAAAAACTATTTGGTCCAGCGTTTTGGGAAAGGTGCGTCGTATATCGTTTTGGGAGAACAGATTGACAATTTGGAGAAAGAAAGTGGAACTATTTTAAACGTTACAATTGAGGGTGGGAATATCAAAAGTGATTTCGAAAATGTTTTGAAATGGGTTGAAGTAAATTGGAGATAATAACTTCATTCGTTTTTATAGTGAGATGGAATGATTTGTCAATAATTCACTGTAAATATATATTATTGATGTGTAACCAAGTTTTAATTGTTTTTATTATATTTTTATTATAAATGAACCATATATCATCATCACAAAAAAAATAAAAAATGTTATCTATATTATATATTTTACTATTAAATATAGAATTTGTTATAAAAAAATAGAAAAAAGGGAACGTTTTTTCAAAAATGTTATAAAACTTATTTCCCGAAATTACACGCAGATTACAAGTAAATAAAATGTCGTTTTACCCGATTAAAATTATTAAATGATTTATTTAAGGCGGAATGAAATATTTTTATAATCAATTGAAAAAACACCAAAACGAATTGGAATGGTTATTTTATATTAAAGAAATAGTACAACCTTAATAGTATCTTAAACCTTTACAACGAGTTGTACCACTTGTTCCCTCTACGTTCCCTTCGTTCCCGTTATTCTCAATCGCGTTGTTTAAAATTGATATATAAAGTAATTTCAACTAAAAAAATACAAAAGAATGACGAACACCATGGATTGGAAATTGGCACTGTACATAGTAGCGTGTTTTGCTGTTTCATTAATAGGAGGATTCATCCCCTTTCTCATCAAACTTGTTAAACATCAAAAGTTAGCAGCAAGGATAATTAACATTGCCTCAGTTGCTGCTGGGGGGTTATTTTTAGGTGGTGGGTTAATGCATATGCTTTCTGAGGGTCTTGAGATGATTGAAGAGTCTGGGTATACCTTCAAAGGGTTTCCTCTTGGGATGTTTATAACTGGTGTAACTTTCATGTTCATCTTCTTTGTCGACAGAGTTATTGTTGAACATTCGCACACTTCCTTTGACGAGACTGATGCTAATATCATGCAAGTTGAGTCGTTGACAATAGTAGAGTTAGAGAACACAGACAGATCCGATAAGACTGAAAATAGCGAGAAAGTCGAAACCCACACCGTCCACCATTTGAATGAAGTCCACGAATTGCATACAAAAGAAGAAAATGAGACAAAAGAGATATCAACACCAAACTCGACTAGTCCTCTTTCTAAAGAGAACAAAAGTGATCAAAACTCATCCGAGTCTTCTGAAGTAGAAATGCCTGAAGATGTCCAAACCACTCGAAAGAATAAAGGAAAGAACGTTGGACATTCAATATCTAATTATATGAACGTTATCGTGTTAATCACTGCTCTTTCAATACACTCATTGTTTGAAGGATTAGGGTTAGGTGCTTCTAATGACCCATTGTTGATATTTATTGCTATTGTAGCACACAAGTGGGCAGACTCTGGATTAGCTGTCTTATACTTAATGCAGAAGATCCGACGGTGGGTGGTGTGTGTTATTATATTATTCATATTCAGTTTATTCACGCCAATTGGTGCATTGATAGGGTCCTATATCATCGCTTCGCTTGAAGACGAAAAACAAAGTTGTTTAGTTCAAGGCATTATGTGTTGCATTGCCGCAGGGTCGTTCTTGTTTGTTTCAATAGTAGAAATACTCGGAGAAGCATTTGAGGAACACCACCATAATGAATACGATTCACATACACACCACGGAGGAAAGGAAGAGTGCTCAAAGTGTGAAGATGAAGCTGGAAAGGGGGATATTAAAAGTAAAGAACACAGAGACTTTGTGATTGATAAGTATATCAAATTTGGACTCGCCTTTGTTTTCTTTGTGGCGATATCGTGCACTACTTTGATTGAAGGCGACGAGGCACACGACCATTGAGAATTTCAATATATTTTTATTAATTTTATTGATCTATTATTTCTAATTTTAAAATTTATTTGTTATAGGATTTGTCTTTTTGTGAACAGTGAATTCGTTGTCGAATATTTCAGCGAACCTCGTACGTAACTTCTGTATCACCTCTGTAGACTAACATGTAATTTTAAAAAGCAAATAACATTTGGTTTCAAAATGACTTAATACTGTTGTTTTGCAGTTCTTTTTAATTCTTTCTTTTTTCTCTTTTTAATTTCACTGAGACAAAGAGCAACTAAACAAATGCTAAATAAATAGTAAATATACTATTATATAATAACTTAAAGAAAACCCAATCTGAAACTCCATTTATATAATGGACGACCTTTTTGATATGAACTTCTTCTCTTCATTTCAAACGATTTCATTTGAATTTATCCGGGAGTTTGGCCAACTTCAATGTGTTCTAAGCGATTACATTTTCTTTTTAACGGAAAATCAACTTTTTCCACCGCCGAACGAATCAACAAATCAACGGTTACTCCGCATCTCGCGACAAACACAATTCACTCCGGAAGCCACAACAACACGAAACAAAACATACCAACTCGCGAAAACATTATTCCTCAACTTTCATAAATTCTCGACTATGTATAAAACATTGGAGTTGGCAGTCAATAAAGTCGTTGCGCCAATACAACAGTTCCAACAACCAACATTGCAGAGTACTTCACAAACGACTTATCCAATTCAAAGTATTCCTCAACCTAAAACAAGCGCCGTTCAAAGACAAAGCACCACGACATACCCACAGGGATATCAACAACCAGTCTGCCCTTTTGTTACCCCTCCTCTTTTACCGTTAAAACCTTCACAACCCGTCGGAGTGCTCATTAAAAACACACAAAAGGGAATGTCTTCTGTTCTGCCACCAATTTCTCAACCGTCGAATAATCCAATTACCGCCGCGAACATTTTCCGGTTGGTAATTCCAGACTCTTTGTCGTCGTTATTAGAAAAATCGACAAACGCAAGACCTCGCACGGTACTATTAGATAGGACAGACAACTTCTGGACCGACAAATCAATCCAACGGACTAATTTGTTGAACAAGGGGTGTCTCCTTTTTGTTATTCAATGCACGGATGGGTGTATGTCCATCGTCTATTTGAAAGAGCCTATTAAACGAACAAACACGTGGGTATCCGACAAAAACTCTTTTGTCATTTTTAGAAGCGAAGGTGTTAAGCAATTCCTCAAACTCACTTTTAACGCCAACCAAGCGCTTCGCGCTTTTTACTTGAGCGAAACACAAGACGAAAATATCTTCAAAATTGCAAACGCGTGCTTCTCATTGGCATCAGACGGCACTGGAGCAATTTTCAGAAACACAAGTTTCAGCAAAGAAAAATCGTCCCAGCCGACACTCCACACCGTGTCGAGGTTAGTGGTGTTTGAGATGGAATTGAAAAAGTAGTATACAAATTAACTTCATTTTTATTTTATTGAAGTTTCGATGTTGTGAAACAAGGCTGTTCACTGATACTTTTAACTCACTAATTAATACACTCAAAATTTTAAACTATATCTATAGTATATTTTACTTTATATAACAATCGACGAACTAAAGCACAAAACCAGTTGAGTAACACATAAACGAAACGCCAGACTTATCTGTATGTATTAAGAGGTTCTTAAGTTTTCAGTTTACAAGCGACTCATCGTAGTACCATTGTGAAATCGACCCATCAAACGCAGCAGTCCAGATATATGGTGAATATTCCGTTTCATTTTTACTCAAGATGCAAAGAACCCCATCTTTGTTACCTTTCTCTATTTCTCCAATTTTTCGTGTTGTCTGGGTATGAGTTAAATTCCATAAATAGAGACTTAATTTGTTGGGCAGTCATACTTGAAATAAACAAGAAAACAAACTTTTAACGAGTAGATTCCAATTTTCCCGTACCTCGATGCCAACAAGGCTACATCTTTCATGCAATACATCGTGTTAATCGTCGACGTCGAGTCGTTGAAATTAACAGACATGTTTCCCAAAATTGAGAACGTCTCTGGTTGCATGAAAATGACTTTTCCACACTCGTGTGCGATACACACACAAAGGCCACACGAATTGTTTTCAGCGTCTGTGATTCCACATATTTTCCCTCTCTCGTTGAACGCGACTATTGGCTGCGACGTCAGTTGCATAGTCCTCAGTGAAAATGCGAAAATTTCGGAATAATTTGTCCCACAAAAGACGGTGTTCCCACAAAAATGGACACACGTCACAATTTCCTTTGGATTGCCCAACGGCACTTTAATGGAAGAATCAATTGTGAACTCATCCATGTCAATCACTGAAATTTCATTATCAGAAACGACTAAAACGGTGTCCTCATTATCGTAACAAACTTGGACATAAAATCCGTCGATTTTGTTTTTCTGTTCGCCCTCAAAGGTGTACTGATAAAGCCCAGTCGCGGTGGCAAGTAAAATAGTTTTATCGACTGAAATGATTGAGAAAATATCCAAATTGGTTGTTATTTCCTTCACATTTTTCCCTGTGACTTGATCGAATATATAAATCACTCCATTGTGATCCGCACCGACGACATAATGCTCCGAAATGACTCGACTTCCTTCGTAGATATCTTGTTTCGCTAAACACAACCCACTAAATGGACTTTCTCCAAACGCTTGCACTTTCTTTTGTATGCTGAGTATTTGTTTAGTCGGGTATACGTCGATAAAAGGTTCGGGATATAACACGTCATACTCTGAGATCATCACACTCACTATTTTATTGATCTCTGTCGACAAAGTTGCAATAGACATTATTGCAACGGTGTCGACTTCGCTCGCCTCCAACCAACTTCTCCAGACCAAATTAGGCCCCCACACAACTCCCAAATTATGAGGAGTCATCATGTTGATATAATTATTTGAAGCAATGATATTTAGGGTGTGTAGTAAGTAGTGTAAGACCATTTGATTAGCTTTTGGCAATTGAGTGATAAGACTTTTTAAGTCACTCAACACACTCTCTTTGTCCTCGTCGTACCTCCCCATCAACTGAATTAAGACTTCAAAATTTTCAGTGAGGAGCAATGGTTCTTTTTGGTGTCTAAAAAAGACCTTTAGTAAATTCGCCACAACCAACGGGTCGTGGTCTGGGGGCTCAAAGCATCCTTTCATGACACTTTCTTTATATTCACTCAATTTTTGTCCAGCTACAGAAAGTCGAAAAATACCTTCGCTACACAACCCATTTGCGATGATGTAGTCACAGGCAAAGTGTAACCACTCGGGGAGGTATGGCTCAGTCGATAATTCAGACAACGGCGTTGTGAACAAAGCGTCCATCTTGAAATTCCAATTCAGTTCTTTTTTTTATTTCAAATGAAGAACAAAGTCCTTGTTGGAGTTTTGTCTTTTTCGCTCCTTTCTGTAATCTCTTTTCGCACAAACAATCTTATTTATCGGAAAAAAAATCGCCTTTTCACGTTTACCTGTTTTTTAAAACACTTTCATAAAATGAGTCTCCGCTATCTTTTTCGACTGGTTTTCAAATGAAATCACGATTTCTCATTTCTGATTTGTGATTTCAAAGACAATCAACCGCGTTCTATTTCAAGCTTCTAAAAGAACTATACGAATAGCAAAATTAACCATATCAAAATTAGAGAGAATCACGCCTCTCAAACAGTAAAACAGAAAAAATCCTTATTTTTCGTTTGACACAACGCACGTATCCCACAAGGATGGGTTGCTTTCATACTCTGCCTTCATTTCCTCCAATCGTTTGAACACTTCACTTGCTGAAGGCCTTCCGTCTTGTTCTTTGATCACACAGTGTTTAATAAGACTCACAAGTAAAATCGGTGTTGATGGGGGTATAGTCGGACGCACGCCCATCGTCGCCGACTTCAATATGATTTGGACGTCCAATTTAATATCGGAGAACTCCTGTTTGTGAGTCATTTTTCTCAACCCAACAAATGTTTTTCAAAATGTTTTTCAAACTCCTCAAACTATTTTTATTAGTACCGAATCTATAAAAAATAGATTGGTCTGTGGAAGTAGTGAATACAACAAACCTGATACGGACGCATATATTTCTGATAGACTGTCCTGTACGTCATTTCCCAAATGATAATCCCCAGACTGTATACGTCTGACTTCTCAGTAAAAGGTTGACTGAAATAAATTTCAGGTGCACAATACGCGTAAGTCCCTCGGAGTTTTTGTAACGTATTCAAATTTGCCGTATCGTCGAACCTCGACAACCCAAAGTCACAGATTTTCAAAATGTCTCTCTCGTCCTTTCCCGACTGGACAAGGATATTTAATGATTTCAAGTCTCTATGTAAAATATGGAGCTTATGTAAATACTCCAACCCTAAAGTTATTTGCGTCGAGAAGTCGATCATTGTCTTCCAAGTAATGCGTTGCTCACTTTTCGACAACACATCATACAAACTTCCTTTGTCGCAATATTCCATCACCATCATCATCTTTTGTTCTTCATTCTGAAAGACTCCATAGAAGTTCACAATGTTCTCGTTCTTCAATTTACTGATCACACCAAACTCATGCTGAAACTCCTCAACTTCCTTCAAACTCCCCGCTTTCAAAGTCTTCACTGCAACTACTATCTTCTCCCCCAATATCCCTTTAAACACTTTCCCTGATGTCCCAGTCCCTATCAACTCAGTGTATTCGACCTTATATACAAACTTCTGACTATGTTCGATCGTTTCAAGTAACTTCTTCCTTTCGACTTCTTCCGACTCGTTCTGATTCGACTTGTCTAACGCCTTGACAGGATCGACGTCCGTCAATTTCGAGAAGATCTGAAGTAACTCCCTTTGTCGCCCAATAGCTGTGATCCCAAGCTTTTCCATTTGCTTTGCAGTCAATTCCCGTAACTTCCATTTGAACAGCCGATTGTGAATGAATATTTTGGTCTCATTCTGGTCGACATTGATCGTCTTCAAATACTCGCAGAGGTCTTTAAAGTACAGAACAGAGTTTTTGAAGTTCGTGTTTTTCGAGTGCATCACAATGGAGAGGGGCGTTTCTTTCTTGTTATTCATCACGGTGAGTGACGCGTTGTTTTCAAGAAGAATGGAAATCAGATCGGTCCGTTCCATATACACCGCGTAGTGCATCGCAGTGTTCCCATTCTCCGTTTTTGCGTCGACGTCAGCACCTTCCTTCAAGAGCATTTCGACTAAAAACATCCTCACGCAGGTATTAAACACGGCCTTGTGGAGTGGAGTCTCTCCTATCTTATTTCGTTTGTTAATATCTGCCGATCGTTTCATGAACAGGTTGAAAGCCTCTTCGCAACTAGGGTTAGAGAAGTTTTTACAGAACAAATGGAGGGGTGTGTTATCGTCGGTATTCAAGATATTGACGTTGACTCGTTCGTCCTTTAAGAGTGTCAGAATGATGTGTTCATTCGCTGATTTGTCAGTTGCCAAGTGTAATGCGGTGTTCTTTGTCTGTGGGTCTTGGAAGTTAACATTGACTTTAGGCGCTTCCAAGGCCGCCATAATTAACATTAAATCGGATTTGTCTGTTGCTATATACAGTGCGTCTTGGTGTTTCAAGATTTGTTTCTCTGCTTTAGTGTCTCGTTCCAAAAAGAGGAACATCGAAAACGTGAATTTGGGTTTGATCTGGTCGTCTTTGTTCGTTTCGTTCTCAAATTCAATTTCTTTGACGTGGTTTGAACTATACGGTAACAACTCGTTGAGGGGTAATGTCGCAGTATAGTGTTTGACCGTTTGCTTTTTCTCAGAGTCTGTAAACTGAAAGGAAAGGGCATTATCCCCTATAGTGATTTTCCCAATTTCAAATTTATTGTTTGGGGCAGGCATGAAGTAAGGCGGCTTCCGTTGCAATTTCAACTTTTTCTTCTCTTTCAGTATCGTCACAGTCAACTTCCTTTGAGTCCTTGCATACTACATCGATACTATAATAAAACTATTGGGTATGGTTTATGGTATTGAGTAACAAACAAGTGCCTCTCCTGTGGTGTTTTCAGCCGCAAACGCGTCCTTCACAGACAAAACTAGAAGTGAGAAGTCAGGTGGTGGGATCATAGAAACAAACGTTCCAAACGCACCCGATTGGTTTGCGTTTCCTTACTCATCAAAGGATTTGTAGATCCTTTTTGTTTTGTGCTTTTGAAGATGCAACAAGCGAAATCGCCCGAGGCAATACAAAGGAAATGGCTAAGATCTGAAAAGTTCAGTAATGCGTTCATGGTTAACGGAATTTTGATAAAAGGTTCGTATAGAAAATTGCACTCCAATTTCGTTTGTACTAATTTAAGTGTTGATATGTATTGTTGAAGAAAATGGTGTTGAAAACCCATTTTGATGTTTTTCTTTACAAACTGAAATATGAAGAGGAAAAACTTGACTCTTTTAATAAACTAATAAAGTATAGTTTTGTAATTATTTAATACTATTGTAATACTATTCGAGTCTAAACTTGAATAACATTTTTATAAATAAATGTTATTACTTGATTGTAAAGAAAAACCAAAAATATAATTTTCGTTTGTTATTTTAGTAAATAGTAATTAAAATAATAAGTTTCTAACTAATTTCAACAACTTTTCTTGTATTAATTATTAAGTAAATAGTGTTAATATTCAATAGAAATGACTTTATTATTTACTATTGGTGTTTACTTAACTATTCGATTAGTATTAAAATAGTACATAAAGAAAAATAACAAGACTGTTCTTTATTTTTTGATGAATAAAAACTCAAAAACAAATATGATGAATTGCATCAAGCAGATTAAGACATTGTTAGTTGAACTGATAAGTTCTACGGATGATTCTGGGTACTGTAAACTCAAAGAATTAATAGTCGATGAATACACTGTTTGTTTTCATATAAGAAACTTCTCACAAGAGAATTAACAAGTAGAATGCTATTGTTCAATCTGTTCTTCCTTATAAAGAAATCAATAAAGTTGGTGTTTTAATAATACGAAGAATAGAAGTTATTACACAATCACATGTTGATTTTCAAGACTCCAATGGAGTATTTCTTTTAACACCAAATACGAAAAGTATTGACTATTTGAAATTGTTATTAGCACACCCACCATATCCAAGATTCTCATTATGTTTGTTCATTATAAATAGAAAGAAATGTGCTCAATTCTAGTCTTCACACAAACAGGAACTATAACTGATGATATATTAATGGCACTTAGTATCGCAGACTCTTTCAATGTTATTCAACACATAGAAGCAGTGGATTTAGACTGGAATTTTGTGACTCCTCACTCCTTTACTAAAGCGTCTAACAACGTCACTTCTTTAATTTCATTTCTGCGTTCTCACAACTTCTCTGTTAAAAATGTGATATGTCAAGACTTACCAGAGACACAGCAAATAACAAATGACGTTGTAAAAGAGATGAACAGTGACACTGGTAAAAATTGTACTTTAATAGTTATTGATAGAACCGCCGATGGGTATTCTCCGTTGTACATCAACAGTTATGTCTTTTCGATCATTCATGAATATTGCACTATCAACAACTCGCTCTACATTTTCGATAACAATTTGTGCAAATTTGACTTCGATGAAAGTGACACAGAAAAGATGTATCGAATGCCTGTTTATAGTCTTGTTCAGCATTTAAAAAGAAAAGTCGAAGAGCACTCGATGAACACATCGACTAAAATGACTTTGAAGAAAGAAGTGTGTGACACGTCATCTGCAATTTTGCCGCAATTGTATTATCACCAATTCTCTATAGAAACTAAGTTTAAAACGATATGGGATAAATACAATACCGTTTTAAATTATTGTATGACTCAATTATCATCTCAATTCACTACTGATCTCATTAAGTCTCTTTTAGACCTCCACACGACAAAAGAAGTTATTAATACACACAATAAAAGAATTCGAATGATGGTGTCTTTAGTCTGTAATCAAGATGTATACACTTCTGATAACATAAAGAAGTTACTTGAAAGATGTGGTAAAGAACATCAGCCAATCGACCTCTTTGATTCTTCTATTTTTGATGACAACGAATTTCATCCACTCGTCTCTCAAATCGTCAAAAAGCCTTCTCTTCTCAAAAACAATCACTTTGTAGTATCAAAAGGAGGTATACCTGATGTCATTGACTCAAACACAGTCTTTTGGATCAATGGAGGATTTTGTCCTTTCGAAGAAATCGACTTAATGAACACCATCGACTCCATTAACAAAAACACCCCAAAAGAAGTCGAAAAGAATGTTTATATTGGCGGGGATATACTTCAACGCTCAGAAGTCTTTGAAACCACCTACACTCAATGAATACAATTTATAGTTCCTTATAGTTTCATTTTACTAATATTGTATACCATACCAATTAGAATAAATTATAATAAAACAACTACAAAATATTATAATAAAACAATGAACACAATGAAGCTAAACTTCGTTGTGTCTAATGCGACTTGATTTACACAATAACACAATTCTTCGCCTTCTTTTGTTTCTTTACCTTAGAGTTCTGTACGACAAAAGTTTCAGTCTTTTGTGGACGAACAAACTTCAAGTCTAAGATCTCATCGAAAAGGTCTGTGACGGACTCGACGTTCACTGCATCACACAACAAACAACTCAGTCCAAACTCTTTAATCTTCTTTTGAAATTTGTCGATGTTCTCCTTCTGAGCAATGTCAGCGTGTGTCCCAATAAAGAGAACGGGAATCCCAAATTTCATTTCTTCTCCTTCAGAAACGGACGACATCGTAGTGCTTGAATAACTTTTTGCACTGCTCTTCCGCAAGACATCGCCGAGACACCACAACGTGTCATCTGTTTCTGTTTCGAACTTCTTCGAAGAGACGTCAATGGTCAAACACAAACAGCTCATCGTCGCAAATAAAGCACGTTGTATTGACTCTTTCACACTCACCCCTGGGGTGTCCAATATCTCAATTTGAATGATTGTGTTGTCGCTCTCGAACTGCGCGGTGTCGTAACGGTCTGTAGTTGTTAATGAATACACTGAACTTGGTTTTTGTGTTGTCAGCGAGTCGAAGATGGATGACTTTCCCGATTGAACTGGCCCGACAAGCGCAAAGGAGTAGCGATTAAGGGTCTTCATTTTGTGATTTTTCAGTGTTGTGAGTTTTGAGTATTTCCATTTTTAGACATCAACACCCATTAGCTCTTCTTGATACCATTTAAATACTATATATTTTACTATACTCATTTTTTATTTTTTGTGGTTGAAAGTTACTTAACTTCTGCGGTATTTGTTATACTATATTAACTTATATTTAATTTTATGAATAGTTTACATCATTTTCATCAAATAATGGGGGAGATTTTTATTGGGTTGAAATAGTTGGCGAAAGTGCCGAGTAAAAAAATTCTTTGTTGTCAAAATGTTTTTGGACTCAGACCTAAAAATAAAGTAACACAAAAGCAATAGGTACAGGGGTTTTGGTACAATAGCGGGAATAATAGGGGTATCGGTGGTTGTATTTTTAACTTTCCGCACCCTAAAAAATGAACTCAATTTTGATTAGAACAAAAATGATAACAATACTATATTACTAATTTTATTAGAAAATATAGTTAAAGAATTATAACCAAGGCGCACTTTATATTTTTGATTAATCCATTTGAACAAAAAAAATCCAAAAATGCTTTGTTTTTCAGTTTTTATATTTTTGTGCTTTTTTTATGGTTATTTTATTATCAGTTATAGCATTTACTAAACTTATTGGTAATTATAATAGCAGTTATCATAAAATGATAACCAATTTTATAATGACTTTCTTTTATGAGACGTTTCTGATCATATTAAAATAAACCATTTCCTTCTGTATGATTCTAAAAAAATGTTAATATATAAATAATTATTATCATGGTTGTACAATGATATTTTGAGAACTACCCTTTATTAATATTTAACTATATATAACAGAGTTAATTTTCTGTTTTATTTATTTTATTATCAAATTATTATAACATATTTATAGTTAAATATTCGGTATTACAGTTAGACAAGTTTGACTTAAATGATTCACATTAATGGTTTAAAACCTAATTATAATAGTAAACAGTGGGTTAAACTAGAAAAAAATATAATGGTTAAATAGAATAATATTTAAATTACTATTAATTCCATTGTTTTATGTAACAATCAAATCTTGAAAAATAAAACCAAAACACATGTTAAGTATTGTTTTTTATAATTCATAGTGTATTTCTCGTTGAGTTCAAACACGTCAAAACATTTTCCCCTCATTCAGAAACGTTTGTGTTATATATTTTTATTGCAAATACGTTAAATTAGCAATATTTCCTATCGCGATGGAAAAATACTGCTTTTGACTTAACCAAATAATAATATCCATAAAACAAATTCAACAAAAGGGAATACTACCAAACCTTTCAAGAGTGGGTTTTGTTAAGAATCTCTGCTTGATTTTAGCCAATAAAACGTGGACCCACTTTATAAAGAGCATGTCTATCTTATCTGGGTTTGTTCTTAAGAAATGCTCAAAGAATTTAGAACAACAAAAATAATAATTACACACATTAGGGAAATTAGACTGTATTTATAATTGAATTTGAAATGTTATGGATACTTTATTCGACAAATCTTAATAAAATTTTATTGTTTGTGATTACATTAAAATGTTGGTGATGATCATGATCGTGTGATAGTTTATAGTTATCTTTACTTTTTTCATTGCTTTCTTATTCTTTATGTATTGTGTTTGGGTTTTTGACTTGCTTTTAATTATTCAATTTTTTATATAAACTTGATAATAAAAAAGCAATTAATTAGTTTAGGTTATAGTTCAAATTTTTATTATAATTGAATTATAATTTTTACCATTTAACCCAAACTTGTCGTTTAAGTCAAACTTGTCATACTGTAGTCCTATTTTCAGACAACTCTCAAATGATTATTATTATTATCACTCTTTACTTTCGATACAGTGACTAAACATTGAGTGCAAAGCCACTAACTATCACTAAGTTAAAGTGTGTCATTTGTGTTTAAAGGCCACTCAGAAAAAGATTTGAATAACAATCATGGGTAATCAAACATTGTTTTTCATCATTGTGGCAACTAGATGACAAATTTTTTTTTAAACCCAAGCTTTGTTTTTTGACAAAAATATTTTTAATTATTTTAATACTATTTAAACTATACACATTTTGATAATACCAACTAAAAACGAACAAAAATTTTTTTTAAATACCTTTTTTTTCATTTTTTTTCTATTTCTATTTAAAAAAACAACAATTTTAGTTGTTGTAATAATTTTATTATAAAATAACTACAGTCAATAATGTATATTTGTGATACAACAAATAGATAACTGGTTTGTCATTTAAAACATATATTCTTGAATTTGGATTGTTTGTGGAATTAAAACCCAATTTAACTTTTAAATAACTTGCAATATTAAAAATTTATAATTTCACATTCTATTTTTAGGCAAATAAATGTGTATTTTTTGATTATGGACAAAGAGACACTGCTATTGTTGATTTACGAAAATGTGTTGGAATTTATTATCACTTTATTGTATTATAATTAATTAGTTATGTTATTATTAAATAGACAATATTTAAGAATTGAAAAAGATTTTTAAATTACTTTGGCTAAAATTTTTTAAGGTCTTTTTGATGCAAGTGTTCTTCTTCGAACGAATGCTCACCTCATTTCGTCCGATGGAGAAGGTGAGTTTGTTATTTGTTTTTGTCATCCGTATCTCTTAAAAGAGTCGTTTTAGTTTTAATTTAATTGTTGTTTTATTAGTACTGTAATTTACTATAACGTACTATTAATTTATACAATCTGATTAATTAACAAAAGATATTATTTGGATATATATATATATGTTGTCTTTATCTCATGAGATAAAGACAACTGAGATTAATAAATCTGATTACTTTGAGACAACTGAATGTATTATAAACACAAACTTAATTTTACATATTAATAAATCATATATTATTTTATAATAAAATAACTATTAAATTTAACTTGTTTTTTATTCACAATTTAAAACCACTTCATCTTTCGTTCCATAACAAGTAATCTCACATCGGATGTATCACATCACAACTCAAACTTGAAAATCAATGGGTATTGTGCTTTGTCTGCTAGCTCTCTCTGTATTTTCTTATCTGAAACCTGTTGTTTTGGTTCCAGGTATAATGTCTTCAGTGTTGGAAGGTTCTGGAGATGTTCCTTCTTCTATTCCGACTTTATATCCATCATACTGTTCAAAGAAATTTTCTCTTAAGACTCTGTGGCTCAGTGTTGAGTCCTTCATACCATTTATTAACGAATGCGGCTTGGGGTATCTAATTTCTTCTTGGGACTCTTTAACACAACACCAAGTCGAGACGGGAAATATCAAAATCAATGCACAGAATTATGGAAGTGTAAACTCGATCAGGTCAATTGTAGGGACGTGGCCTTTGAATCACGTTTCAAAGGCGTTTGAAGAAGTGGTGAAGAACTTGGAAAATGATGGGTATGAAGACAATGTCACGATGTATGCGGCTCCATTTGACTGGAGATATTTCCGATTTGACGAGTATTCACATGTGAGCAATTGGTATTTGGATACACAAAAATTGATTGAGAGGGCGTTTGAGAAAACAAAGCAAAAAGTGGTGATTGTGACACATTCGATGGGCGGGCTACTCTTGTATAAATTCCTCGACTTTGTGGGAAAGAAATTTTGCAATAAGTACATCAGCCACTGGACAGGTATAGCGACGCCATTTTTGGGATCAGTCAAAGCACTGTCGGCCACTTTTCAAGGAGACAACATGGGTATTCCAGTGAAGCCAGTTTTGTTGAGAAAAATATCACGATCAATAGAAACAATACCACTCTTGTTTCCTTCTGGTGGAGTGGAGAGGTGGGGAGACAAAGAGGTGATGCGAATTGGAAATATGACAATCAATGCGGACAACGTCGCTGATCTGTTCAGTACATTAGACACAAATTTTTATGAAAAAGGGAAGTACATGTACCGTCACGGTGTCAACGAGTTATTCAAGAAATACAACTACACAATTCCATTCAACGTTAGCTTCTCATGTGTGTATTCTTCTGGTGTTTCAACTCCTCAAACAATCAATTTTGAAACAAGTGATTACGACGGAAATTTTAATATAGAAACCGGAGATGGCGATGGGACAATAAACTTGCAGAGTTTGGAGTTCTGTAGAACGCTGACGGCGGATTGGAAAGAATTCCACGACGTCAACCACTTGGATATACTTTTATTAGATGGTCTTTATGAATACATCAAACCACACTTTTTATAGTTGTCTGTATTAATAAACAAACTATATTGTATTGAGTTGTTTACTGTATTATATTAATAATATATTATTGATTTATTGTTCCCAAATTATTAATATAGATTCTTCTTATTATTATTATAGTATGATACAAACTAAAAATAAAGAAAAGAATTACTTCCACAACTGCTGCAACGAGATACTTGCGTTATCATCCTTCTTCATTACCTTAGCGGCGGCTAACTCAAAGTCTTCCTGAGTAACATGTGATCTTCTTTCTCTCAACGCAAACATACCCGCTTCCGTGCAAGTCGCCTTAATTTCAGCTCCACTTGCACCATCCAATCTCTCCGCGATTTTCTTCAAGTCGATTCCTCTCACCAAATTCATTTTTTTCGAGTGGATTTTAAGGATATCGAGTCTCGCCTCTTCCTTTGGGTTTGGGAATTCAATTTTTCGATCAATTCTTCCCGGTCTAAGAAGTGCAGGGTCCAAAATATCGATTCTGTTCGTCGCCATTAACACTTTAATGTTTTTCGTCGGCTCAAACCCGTCGAGTTGATTGACCAACTCGAGCATTGTGCGTTGTACCTCCGAGTCACCTCCGTTGTTTCCTTCCACACGAGTGGATCCGATTGAATCGATTTCATCCATGAAGATGATTGATGGTGCGTGTTCTCTCGCCATCACAAACAGTTCTCTGACCATTCGACTTCCCTCACCAATGTATTTTTGAACCAATTCCGTCCCGGAGACTCGAATGAAAGTGCAGTCGGTGTGATGTGCGACTGCTCTTGCTAATAACGTTTTACCAGTCCCTGGTGGTCCATACAACAAGACACCCTTTGGTTGAGCTATACCAAGTGATTCAAACAACTCGGGGTGTTTAATAGGAAGTTCGATGACTTCTTTAATTTCTTTGATTTGTTGGTCCAACCCACCGATCATATCATAAGTCGAGTCGGGGACTTTCTCGACACGCATTAAAGATACCAACGGATCAACTTGGTTTGGTAAGACTTTAGTGATCGAGTACGAATCCGCCTTTAACGCGACTCGTTGATTTGTTTTCAATGACTTAATCTCAATGTTGGGCTCCACAGAGACAATGTACTTGCCCTCTTGTGCACTTTTGACTAACACTTTGTCTTTCCCAACAGCGCGAACGACTTCACCGACAGAACAAGAAGGCTCGGAAAGAAGTTGAATCTCCTCCTTCATCTTACGTACTTGTTCGTTCAGTTGGTTTCGTTTCGAGACTAAACGACGTTGGTCTTGAAGTTGTGTAGAGTACTCGTAAGTCATTGAGTCGATTTTTGAGCGGTAATATTTGACTAAAGCAATCTCGTCTTTCTTCGGCTCGATCTCCATTAAGTTTTGAAGTTCTCCACTTTTTTGTATTTTTTTTTTTATTACTGCTTATTTCATTGAAGTTTTTTATTCACTTTTTACTATGGATTTTGGGATTCTTTTATTTGGGGTGTTTTAAACGATATATCGGGAATCTATATGAATTGGTTACTTTTTAGATCTTCAAACCTCAATAATTATTTGTATCGATTGAGTTATTATAGTATATCTAAGATATTTGTTCTTGTATTAAGTATTATAAAATAGTATATCAATTTAAATTGAAAAACAATTAAAGTCTGTCTAAAAACGTTGTCCATTTGACAAAAAATTACACAAAATAAGTTGAAAAATTTGGGAATTAGCAAAAAATGTTGAAAACCCATTATGAAAAATTATGAAACAATGTTTTGGGAGTGTTTAGAACTGTTTCCCGAAATATTACAGTTCTAATGGTCTAAAAATGCACAGACAACATTTTCAGACTGACTATACTATCATAATAAATAATAAACTAGTCGTTCTAAATATAATAATTATTATGTATAGTTGATTAAACTATATAAATTAATACAAAGAAACATCAATAATTAAAGAAATATAATTATATATAACAATTCATATTTTTATAAATTGTAAACAAGAAGTTTCAATTCTATTTCAGTGTTTCGCAGTTATTTTAAGAAATATAGGGAAAAAAATAACCATATTTATATAATAACAAAACTATATTTTATTGTTTTACAATTAATATGAAATAAAAATAAATTAAGTAATTTTTTTTCAACGAAACTGAGAAAAACAAGAAATGGGGATAATCAGAGTTATAGATGGCAGTGAAAGGGTTATTGGATACAAAATTGACATTGGTTCAATCGTTCGTTTTGTTTTATCATATGGGTCTTACCCACACGATGTAGAAGTCGATACCAATTACTCTGAGAACCCTTACAACGCAAATACTTTTTATTCTCTCAAGACGTTTGTCACGTATAGTTTTTTATAGTTTAAGAATGTTTAGCTATTTTATTTACTATTTGTAACTACGTAAAACTAAATAAAGGAAAGAAACGATTGAAGACTTTCACCCACATATATTTTAGTATAAATAATAAAAATGAATTAATCAAATAGAAATTGTCCACCACACGTTTACCAATTCAAAAGCGAATTTCCCGTCACGAAGGCTGGTGTCTTCCAATTCAGAATAAAGAAAATAACCGGCGAGGTACTGAAAACGGTTTACATGAATGTCTACCCACTTGTTACTTTTCCTTCTAAGAAGGTCCCAGTGTCTGGCTTGTCTGTGCAAACACATATCACACGGTTAATGGGTCAACTTTCTGGGTGGGAGAGTCACTATAAAACGATGTCACAGTGTGGCTATAACGCAGTTCATTTAACTCCACTTCAACCGATTGGGCCAAGTGGAAGTGCTTATTCATTGATCCAACACTTAGACATTGAGGACAGTCTTTTTGATGAGAAGTTAGCAACAGAAGAGAAGATCAAAAGAGTTGGAGAGACCATCAAAACCCTTCGAAACAAATACGAAATTGCCTCGTTGGTGGATGTCGTCTTAAGTCACGTTTCAAGCTATTCTCCAATGGTTATTGAACACCCGGAGATCTGTTACACCACTGATAATTGCCCTCATCTTAAAGTAGGGTTTGCGTTTGACTCATTGTTACATCGGTGCATTGATGATGTGATTAACTCGGATTATAAAGACAACTTGGGCGTATTTAATCACCCCGACGATGTCAACAAGTTCATTGGATACTTCAAAGAGAAGTACATGATACCCATGCACTTCTGGTTGTACTATGTCATCAACGTAGAGAAGCACAAAGTGTTGTACACGCACTATGAACAATCAAATCCACACGCGGAGAAAGGCAAAACCGGATCACCAGAAGAGTTAGCGAAACGAATGGAGAAATTTGTGAGATCTGATGGGACGTATGAGAAGGATCATATCACGGTGCCTATTGAAGATGTGTACAAGCTTGTACCAACTCTTGAAGACTTTGTTAAAGCACTTGATGTACTCAATGTGGACAATTACAGACATTACGACAATGATGTGAATGCCGCCATTCAAAATTGTGTCAACAACTTGATGTACAGCTGCTTTGATCCCCATGGACCTCACTTGAAACGATTTACTAAAGAATCACATATTCTTCCTTACTACTTCCAAGTCATCGATGGCATTAACTCGAAGAATGAAAAAGTCCATTTGGTTGCGGCGCACCACGGGTGGATCTTTGGAGGCGACCCGTTCTTTGACTTTGTTGGGGACAAGTCGTCGAAAGTGTATATCAGAAGAGAGGCGATAGTCTGGGAAGATTCTTTGAAATTGAATTATGGATCGACATATAAAGGACATGAGTATATTTGGGACCACATGGCCGAGTATGTTTGCTTGAATGCAAAACTGTTTGATGGACTTAGACTTGATAACTGCCATAGTGTGCCCCTTCCAGCACTCGAGTACATATTAAGCAAAGCTCGTGAGATCAATTCCGAGTTAGTTGTATTGGCGGAGTTGTTTGCTGACAACGCAGACGCTGTTATTCAATATGTAGTGAGATGTGGTATACAAGGGCTTGTGAAGGAAGCGTTAAGAGGGAAGAGCCCCAGTGATTTGAATGGCGTCGCATATCAAAGCAGTTGGTTTAAGCCTGTTGGAGGCATCTTAGAAGAAAGTGTGTATGATGAACTCCCTGCAGAGGCGCAACCGATGGATGGGTGGACATACGATTTAACACATGACAATGAGCCACATGAAGGGAATAGAAACTCGAATGACAGTTTGTCGACTTCAGCTGTAGTTGCGATGACTATAGGAACGACTGGAAGTGTTAGAGGGTATGATGAATTGATTCCATTTAAGATCGATTGTGTCAGTGAGAGACGATTCTATAAGAAGTACGAGTGGAGTGAAGGACAGACTGTAGGGATCTCTAAAGGGAAGTTTGAGTTGAACAAACTTCATGAACGACTTGCTATTGAAGGGTATTCGGAGTTTTATGGAGAGGTCTTTGGGAATGTTCTTGTGATGACACGAAGAAATCCGAAGACACACAAAGCTGTTATAATGTATGCACATACCTCATTTTTGGGAAACAATTCTGTTGTTCCTGACACGAAGAAATTTACTATACCCGATTATAAACTCGACAAGTTCTTGTTCTTTGGAGCTTTGACGACGGGGATGTTAAATTTGAATTTGAATAAAGAAGCTGTGTTGTGCGGCAATCAATGCATTTGTGACGTCTCAAGTGACTACGACGTCGTGTCCAATTTCTTAACTGTGTCTGAGTCTGTCAACAAGTTTGAGATTAACATGACACAATTCCCAGCAGGAAGCATTGCATGCTTCCAGGTGGAGTTAATCACCCCACCAAAGCCAAATTGGGAGATCCCAAAAGTCACTTTGACGCCACAAGAACTTTGTGAGTTCTTCTTTGAAGTACCTGACGAAGTTGGGTTAAACAAGTTTGAACTGACGGAACACAACTTTCTTAAATTTGTGGGGATTGGTGGCGTTCTCCCACTGTTGGCGAATGACTTGTCCCAGCCGATCTATGCGAAACTTCGCGATGGAGTCCTTGAACACTTAATACCTTATTTGGTCCAAAAATCGAAGACAAATGCGCTTGGGAAGTATTTAGAGACAGAACTGAAAGAAATAGTGAAGTACCCGAAATTTTTAATTCCAAAGTACTTTGCATGTGTCATGAAGAAAGTCTATCAGTCGTTGATACAAAACACTTTTGAGTCGCAACTTGAGTTGACCTCGACACAATTCTACTTGAATTGCACAAGCGCACCGCTTGTTGCAGACGGGATTATTCCCGCCAAATATGGCATTGACTCGGCGAGTTTGTGTGCTGGAATGCCACACTTTTGTACGGGATATATGAGGAATTGGGGAAGAGACACTTTCATATCGCTTAGAGGCCTTTTGTTGAGAAATGGGCGATTTAAAGAAGCCGAGAACACGATCCGGGGGTATCTCTGTACGACACGACATGGTCTTATTCCGAATCTTCTTGATGGATGCAAAAATTCGCGATACAATGCAAGAGACGCGACATGGTTCTGTATGTCTGCTATAGTTGATTATTGTGAAATGGCGCCCCATGGGGAAGATATATTAGAAGCCACCATTCTCCGAGTTGAAAGTTGCACAGAAGGAGTCACACGAATTAACAAGAACAAAAAGAAGGAGATGACGGTGGGTGAGTGTATGCAAGAGATCTTGAAGTCGCATGCGAACGGGATTCATTTTAGAGAAAGGAATGCGGGACCTCAAATAGATGCGGTGATGACGAGTAAAGGGTTTGACATCGATATCACTTTTGATGTTGAGACTGGCTTAATTTCTGGCGGGAATGAGTCGAATTGTGGGACTTGGATGGATAAGATGGGGAGTTCTACGCGAGCGGGGAATAGTGGATATCCTGGATCATCACGTGATGGAGCTGATGTTGAGATACAAGGTCTCTTAATGAAAGTGTTACACTGGATCAATACGAAGAAAGTGTTTAAGTATGAGAGTGTATTGATTCACAATTATGGTGAATACTCATATAAGGAATGGGAAACCAAATTACAAGAAAGCTTCACGAAATGTTTTTATATACCAAAGAATATAGAAGAGGACAAAGGATATACTATTGAGAGTAAAATAGTCAATAAGAGAGAGATCTATAAAGACGTGTTTGGCTCGGCAAAGAAGTGGCCGGACTATCAATTACGACCAAACTTTTTGATTGCACTTGTTGAAGCGCCTTCGCTCTTTATCAACCACTTGGAAGACGCTAAAAGTGCACTGAAAACAACGCGAAAATATTTGGTAGGACCTCTTGGGATGAAAACATTGGACCCAACGGATTGGAACTATAAACCAGACTACTACAATGAAGACTGCGATGATTTTAATACAGCAAATGGATTGAATTATCATAACGGACCGGAATGGGTATGGCCATATGGGTATTATGTCATGGCAATGTTGATGTATAACCCTGACAATTTGGGAAAGGAAGAGCTCAAGACGTACTGCAGATCACTCATGTTCAATCATTTCAAATACATGAAAGAAGATCAATGGATGAGCTTACCGGAATTAACAAATGGAAATGGAAAGACGTGCTTCGCATCCTGTGCATCTCAGGCTTGGAGTGTCGCCACTATCATCGACGCAGTTAAGAGAATCGAGGAGCTTTAATTGGATTTTTTAACTATCTTTTATAATTTGTTTATTAATGATATATAGTTCTGTTTTTTTAGATATCTTTTTCAAATGGTTTAAAACATCAAAGTTTCAAATATTAAAATTAACTAATAAAATTAACTAATAATCATTATTATAAAAATATAATAAAATTATAATTAAAAACAGTTACTTTTAGGAGAAGTGAGCCAAACATGACAAAGAATGAATAGCGTTACGATAGGACGAAATAATTACAAAATACAAAACTGGTGTTAATTTACTACCAAATTACCAAAACAAGTTATCGAAAAATTAAAAATGCAATTTGCAAAAGAGGGTTCTATTTAAAAAGAAAAATACTCCACGAATAAACACCAATTTACAATGGAAAGCGTTCAAGGCTACGACTTTTCGAAAGGAGTGAATTACGAGGAAATTGTGAATAGCTATATGAGGACGGGGATTCAATCTTCGGGTGTGGGAAAAGCTATTGACATCATTAACCAGATGCTAACTTGGAAACCTACAGAGGAAGAAAAGAAAGCATTTGACACTGATGACACCCGCCCGAAAAATTGCACCATTTATTTAGGGTTTACTTCTGAAATGGTGAGTAGTGGTCTGAGAGATGTTATTCGTTATTTAGTTGAAAACAAATTGGTTGATTATGTAGTAACAACCGCAGGTGCTGTGGAGTCTGATATTATGAAGTGTTTAGGTGACTTTAAAGTTGGTGATTTTTATATGAAAGCAAACGAAGTTGAAGGTGAGAGACACGGGAATATTATCTTCCCCAAAGATCTTATTGAGAAGACAAAGAAATGGATCAAAGAATTCTTGTTGAACATTGAGGAATCGGAAGACCCAGACATTCCATTTACTCCATCGCAACTCATAGAGATGATGGGACAAAAAGTAAATGACAAAAGGTCGATTATCTACTGGGCGTCACGAAACAATATCCCAATATTCTGTCCTGCACTTACTGATGGTCTCATAGGAACTTGTTTAGTCGAGTTAAATGCACAAAGAAGAATGCATATGAAAATCGATATAGTACAAGACTTACGCCTTGTGAATTCATCGACTATTCATTCAATAAAGACAGGAGTTATCATTTTGGGGGGTGGAGTGATGAAGCATCATATTATGAATGCCAATTTAATGAGAAATGGGACAGACTTTGCAGTCTATATTAACACTGCTGGGGACTTTGATGGGTCTGATGCGAGTGCAAGACCAGACGAAGCGATATCTTGGGGGAAAATTAAGGTAGGAGCGCCGTATGTGAAGATATTGAGCGAGGCGTCACTTGTCTTCCCACTTATAGTCGCAAAAACATTTGCAGTGACTAAGAGAAACATGGGGATTAATTAAAAGTGTTTTTACGACCATTCTAATTACGAATTTAAATATTTATTTATCATAAATAGATCATAATTTATGATACTATACTATCTTTTATAAAATAGAAGCTATTGTTATGTAAAGACTCAACTTGGGTTTTGAGTACAAATGTTATTAAACAAGCAAACAAACTAAAAATTAACTAGAAAGGTATGGCTCAAGTTGAAGACCGTGGTATAAAATTTCTGGTGGATGAAATGCATAATAAACTGTGTGTATGGCTCAGGTTATTGGGGTATGATGCTAAAGGAAGTAAAGATTATGAAGTGAAGTACGGCCCAAGTGTTGCCGACAAAAATTTGATTGTTGAAGCACTTGAGGAAGGAAGAGTTTTACTCACTGGTGACAAGCAAATGTTTGAAATTATCACAGACAAAGCACAAAGGCAGAACAAGCAGTTGACATACAAGAACACCAACATTCCACATGCCGTTAAAATCAGACAAGATGTCCCAGAAAATCAACTCATCGCACTGCACAAAGTGATTCCACTTGAATACAATTTAAACTTCGACGCAATGTGTTGCACAGACTGTGGCGGCAAAAATGTTAAAGTTGAAAACAAAGAGGACGTCAGAGGAAAAGTGGTTGATGGTGTCTTCAATGATGTTGATCAGTTTTGGAAGTGTTCCAAATGTGGAAAAGTGTTTTGGGTTGGTTCGCAGACAAAGAACATTGTTGCTTCCTTCGACAAGATGATGGAACTTCTCAAAGAATCAAATTGATTTTTTTTCTTCATCTACTCCGTCACCCCATAACGGAGTATTTTATAACGGACGTTTTTATTTTAACTCTTTATTTAATACAAAGTCAAATTTAATTATAAACAATAATAATATAACTATTAAAATATAAAACAATAAAAACCAATGACCGTTGAGGTATTTTATTTCGATTCGCTTTCATTATGGATAATAAATTTTAATTTTAAATTTTAGAAGTTGAGAATTCTAAAATAAAGACTTCGAAACGGTTCTCAATTAGCCGAAATAGATTGACGACTAAAAACTGGTAATACGAATCAAAAAGTGTCGATAAAACACACCATTGAATTCCAAGTTTATGAATTTTGGTCAAACACACTTTTGCTCCATACAAAAACAACAATGATAATTGTTACTAAACAAAACTATAAATAAACTATAATAAAAACACCAAGGAAATAGACACCCAAAAGAGTGTGTTCCAGTCATTCCGTGTGTCCACGTGTCTCTCCAAACACGTGTCAGGACCAATAATCGAACGAAACAATAACCAAAGAAGTGACAAAAAAATTAAATAGAGCGTATTTTGCTAAACTGACGGGAATAGAGGTGTTGATTGGCATTGGTGTTGGGTTTGTGCGCTTTGTTCTGTGTTTTGTTGAGTTTGTTGTTGTTGAGATTGTTGTGTGACGGGTTGTTGGACCTGACGAATTCTTTGATGGCACCTCTCGCACCCGTCTGCTATTTCTATCAGCTGACAATTGATTCTTAACACGTCGTCGTACTGTTTCCTTAATTCCTCGAGTTGTTGTTGGAGCCCAACAAAGGCTTCTTTACTCTTTTGTCGACTTTTCCTCGCGCTTTCTTTGTTCTTGAGTTTTCTTTTAATCTTGTTGAGTGTTGCTTTTTCCAATTTAGTGACTGTCCTTCTATCTTTAAGTTCCGTGACATAGTCCTCGAATTCCTCTATTGTCATACTTTGCAAGTCGTCTTCTGAAAGGAGTGTGTGGTAATCGATGTTTTGGAATTTTTTCTTCCTTCGATGTAAAGGGGTGTATACCTGGTCATTAAATGTTGTTGTAGGAAATTGTGGGGGCGCTTGTGTAGGAAACGACACTGATTGTGGGACATATGGGGAAAATGTCGGAAACGCGGTGAATGGGGCGGCTGCTGTTTGAGGAAAAGGGGTTTCTCCCTGTGCTGGAGAGACGTATCCCGAGTATACTGTACTATCCTCCACCTGCCCTGATTGGTCTGGTTGTTTCGTTGGGTCGACGTTCATTTGCATATAATTTTCAGATGGTTCTTTGCTCTTTTTTGTAATTAAAAAAAAATTCAAGAGAGTGGAAGATCATAGGTGGATCTGGTAATAACTAGGTTAGATCTGAATAATAACAATGCGGCACAATTGTGCCAATGGTATATGAAATGCGCGGGGTGCCACTTCGGGACTTTTCTGTGTTTTCAAAGCCCTTAGGGTTTTTGGAGGGGTTGGTTTTTCTCAAATTCGAGGAACTGTATTTTGATGAAGTATTTTGGGATTTTTCTCTTTTTTCAAAGAATTTGGTGTGGGTTGTACAGAAGACGAGTGAGTGTCTTCACTGTGGTATGGCTGCTGTTGTCTCCATTTTTTATTCTTTGTCAGTTCTGTCAGACGAAGCAACAGCTATCACACACGTCCTCAAAACGCGGATTGTTGTGGATTTTTCTTGGATCATTTCCTTTGGAGCATTCTTTTGTGTTATTCCTTTTGCTATTCTTGTATTATACTGTTAATGGTATTTTACCATTAAATTTACTATGAAATCGGGTGGGTATAACTGGTCTTGGTATAGTATTAATAAATGATTTTTTGTAGTATATTATAATTATATATTTATTTATTAAGTAATCTATAATATAATTATAAATAAACTAGATAAACATTAAGAAGAAGAATATTACACATTCCATTAATTATAGTGGTATTAGATATTACTATAAAGTGTTTCTAACCTTTTAAGCATTTCAACGATTGTAAGTCTCTGTTTTGGGTCTTGTTTCCACGCGTCACTAATCAAATCAAACATTTCATCACTCATTGTGTCTGGCTTTGAGAGTCGTCCACCGTCTGCGACAAAGTTGGCGATGTTCCATGGGTACTTAAAAAGACTTCCTTGATATGGTGCGTCCCACACCATAACATTAAACATAGTAACAGCAAATGAGTATACGTCTGCCGCTATTTTATACTTTTCTTTCCTTAGCACTTCAGGGCTCATATATATAGGTGTTCCAACTCCTTGTGTGAATGACATATTTGTCATCATAGCGTTGATATTTCGACTTGAACCAAAGTCAGTCAACTTTGCGTTGATATCGACATCCGTTTCCAATGAAAATATGAGGACATTGTCCGGTTTAATATCTCGATGCATTATTCCATTACTATGGAGATATTCTATACCTTTTGCAGAGTCGATGACGAACTTAAATTTAACCTTCGTTGATACCTCTTCTTTCTTTCTTTTAACTATTATATCCTGTAACGACCCATATTCAGCAAATTCAGTGACCATACAGATCTTGTTTGGTATCAAGACAGCTCCATAGAAGTGAACGATGTATTCATTCCTGAATTTGTCGAGCATCGCTACTTCCTTCTCAAACTCTTTCATCATCGCATCAACCATTTGAATCTTCTTCATCTTCTTGATAGCAACTTTGTTCCCCTTGTATAGCCCAACATACACTATCCCAAAGCTCCCTTTTCCGATTTGTTTTTCTATAATTATTTCATCAGAGTCTAAACGACTTGATACTTCCGTTAAGGCATCTATGCACAAGGCTTCTATATACCTCTTCCCATTCTTTAAGTCATCTATTATCATTTGCGTCTTTCCTTGAATGTGTGTGGAGCACTGCGGTTCTAGATAGACTTCGACCTCACACCCCTCTTTTCCTTTGAGAGTCATTTTACTCGGGACAAATTTGATTTTGTAATTTTCATTGGAGAAGTCTTCATCTGGAAGAGAAATTCGAATGTTGTGATTCTTGTAATTTGCAACACAAAAAAGTACCCGTGTTGGCTTCAATATAGGAAGTTCGCCTTCTTCATTAAAAAGAATTCGTTTGTCCATTAAAATTGGTGTTTTTCCATCGACGTGTGACCAAGTGATGTTTGTTTGACTTAATTTGAAATGCGCATATTTCTTCCGTTCATTAATTTCGTCGTGTTTCTGTGAAATGGCATAGACAATCCAGATGGTTATCCCAACAAATGATACCATAAGAACAACTACTATAAACAATGCACACAACACAACAAGTAATAGCACCCACCACACAGCTTTTGTTTCGCATGAAGTGAAATCTTGTCCTACTTCATACCAGAAACTACACCCAGAACACTTGGAATTGCTTGATCCTGTACAATGCAATACAGTGGTATAATATACACAAGAATGGTTCTTTAATATGTAATTGTCTTCACAACTCTGACACGACGCCGTGTATTGATCACATGCAACACAATGTTCCGTTGACTCAGAACACAACACACAATGCTTCTCATGGAGGTAGTAATTGGGTAAACAAGTTTCACAACCATCCACTTGAAAAGAAAAACACCCAATCAAGTCAGTTTGAGCTTGACAAGTATTATTGTCATTCACAAAATAGTATTCATCACATATTACACAAATGCTATCTCCAGTACACAAAGCACAATTTGTGATGCACTTCTTACAACTTCGTTGCGTAAGGTCGAGATAATATCCTCTCTCACAAACAGCGCATTTGAGTGAATACGGAATTGTCTGTTGACATCCTTGTAAGGCCGTTTTTGATGTCTCACAAACACCATTTTGAAGAACAAATCCTTCAACGCATTCATCACAAGAAGTCGCCGTTTTGGAACATTGAGAGCACATGTAGTAGCATTTTGTGCATTCATTGGAAGAGTTCAAAAAATACGAATTTTCACATAAACGACAATGTCCATTTTCATATAACAAACAATGTGTTCCTTCTTGTTGACTTGGTAACACACAAACGCCTTTGTTAGTCGGTAGCTTTTTAACCAAAACATAATCTTTTAAGCACCCAAAACACTCTCCATCCGCTCCACAAGACGAACAATTTGGCGTGCAATATTCACAGGCTTCCCCGTTGAAATACATCCCTTGTGGGCATTGTGCGCACGTGTTATTTATCGAATGCATACACTTCGAGGAGTATGTATCTACACAACTTCCTAAAGAATTCAACACATTATCTGAAGAACATAACAAACACTTCTCTGTTTTTGTCGTGATATCAAAATAACATTTCTCACATCCATTTGAACAGAATATACACTTATTATTGATGCCATAATAGTGCTCCAAACATTCCAAAACTTTGTTTTGAGTTACCTTCTTAAAGTTGTCAACAAATTCACACAAAGTTGAAGACGTGTTCTGTGTATACCCAACCGATATGTCGCAAAAATCACAATTGTCTGGTGAACTACATTTAAAACAACCCTCTCCGCATTCCGCCACACATTTTGATTGTGTCGACTCCCATAAATGGTTAGAAGAACATTTCAGACACACATTGGATGTCGCGAAATCACAATTTACACTTTTTGAATTCACACAAGTGTTGTTGTCCAATATATAATCTTCCTCACAAATGTCACAAACGGAATTTGAACGACACCATTTGCAATTTTCACCACATGAAAGGCAGTGTGTTTTATTTGTGTAATAGTTCTCTTGACATCTAATGCATGTTGCTTTGTCTACACTGTATATATCACAATTACTTATTGTGTCAATCATTTCTGAGCACATATCGTCAACTTTCCCAAATCTACACTCTTCACAATAAAATCCACTTCCATTGTACAATCCCGCTTTGCAAAGACCGTTCTGTGAGAGGTCTATTTTGTCATCAGTGTTTGTCAGCCCATACGAATCCCCAGCAAATAATAAGTTGTTATTCTCAACATCAATTTCAATTGGTTGATTATTTTTAAGAAAAACATAAATCAAGTTTTGGTCTCCCTTAATATGAAAATTGAAATTTGAAATGACAACCATTTCCTTCTGAGTACTTTCCAGTAACACGTTTTTGTTTATTATAATTTGAGTATAAAACTCTTCTGTTTGAAGTTGATAAGTAGTAACATTTTCAATCACTAAAGTGCGTGTTATTGAAGGAGAATTGTAACATGGGCACGAGTAATCATACACTCCTTTGTCATCAAGATACTTTCCATTATTTTGTGGAACACACACTTTCACTTTATATCCCAACGCCTCACAACTCTCATCTCCTACACTTTTTAATACAACAATTTGTCTGTCACATATGTAATACGGTTCATTCAGAAATTTAATTGGACGAGTTTTACAGGATGTGTAATATACCACACTCATCAATTTTGTTATTGGAACATTCATTTCAATGACGTTATAACTCGGAATTAAATTCAAAAAGGTTTTCTTTTCATTGTTAGTACTCATTTGTTTCACGACTTCTTCGATTATAATTTTAGTGATGGTTGTTTCTATCGTGAATGGGTTGTCCAATGATACTTTTCCAAAGAAAATAATGTTTGGGTACCATAATAAAGTCGACGCAGTTATGTCTATCTTATACTCATTTTGACAGTTTAATACTGTTACTATACTTTTACTTTCAATTTTACTTATCCCATTCACTACAAGTGTTTTGATTAATACAGACTGCTCATTAACAAATGTACTTCCACTTTCAAGCTGTACCTCTTCAAAAGACCCTCTAAGGTTTTTTATTATCAAAGTGTTGTTGATAAACATCTTGTTGATAGTCATCGTTTGACCACTAATTCCTCCTATTATTGTGACGTTATAACCGTTGCTGTTGAGTTGATATGCACCAATAACTGCTTTATTTATTAGAAGAAGAAAACTGTCTCCACTGAACATTATCTGTTCACAAGAAAGTGTCCCATCCAGTGTAACATTTCCACTCAACTCACAAAACTTTGCAGTGACTGTTCCCTCAAGAGTCACTCCATTCAACACTTCAAGACTATTCCAGAACACAGCACCCTTTGAGTATATCCCACTCTGTATTTTAAGTCTCATGATGTTGTTTTTGTCCTTTGAATTTAGTGTACAATCGTTGTGATTGTATTCATTGTCACTGGATTCACATCCACATTTTACAACACTCCCAATAACACCATACCGCGTGTTATTTCCATTCACACAAGTTGCTTCTATACCATTTGGTATATCATCTTTGTTTTTACCAACAAAGATGACATCATTAATTCCAAAATTTTCAACAACTATTTTGTTGATTGTCCAGTCATTCAAATTGTACACCCCACTAATTGGTTTACTCTTAATTATCAAATATGAAAATTTCACCCTCCCTTCGAATTTCACTGCATTTTCTGGTAGTGTTGTTGTCTCAGTAAACTCAAGGTTATTTGTTATCACTATTTTGACTTCAGAAGTTCTTGATTGAAAGAGAAGAGAAGTCCAGACATTTCCTTTTTCAGAATCAAACAAGACTTCATTGTGTCCACTTTTGATAGTGAAATCAAAGAGTGTGTTATTATATAAGCAGTCTGGATAATTTGTCCCAAAAGATTTCATCGAAGCTGTTGAATAATCTGAATTGATATAACACGAGCAGTCATTCACAAACTTTTGGTTTTTAGGGCATGTGATGTATCTCGACAAATTACGTTTTGTACATACTTTAAAAACGTTGTAATTTGTCATGTTATTGATTTCCACGTTTTGATTTGCATTAAACGCATATGCACACTTATCACACATTAAATTATCATTGATATACAACTGATTCAACTTTCCAGTTTGTGTAATTTCTAAATAAATATAAGGCCTCGATTGTTGGCTTGTATATTTTATATAAAATCTTTCTTCTCCGGTACTCATTATAACAGCGGGTTGATCATATACATAAATATTGTCATTGATATAATCATTTGGTTTTTGTTTTCTATTTATAATACCTACAAAGCCTTCTCGAATGTTTTTCAAATGAAGTGAATAGTGTTTTCCCGGTTGACTTGGGTTAAAGGTCAGCACTTTGATTGTGCTCCCATCTGAAAACTGTGCAAGCTTCTCCGCTTCATTTGAGTAAGGCGACACGCTATAATAATCTTTTCCATTCCCACAACATTTAGAAGTAAATGTGAATTTATCGATTAATGTTCCTTTGTCATATTCCATGGTTACACCTTCAAAATTATTACACATATTACTATAGTATTGCCCCCATGTGATATCATTGTCTCCAGTCACTGACCAGCACATTTCTCCACAAACGACCTGCAGGAAAAATACGATAAACAGGACCATTGCAATTGTAAAAAATAATTCAGTTGCTTTTCTTTTTGCTGATAATTATTCGAAATTTCTTGGTGGACAGTTTCTATATTTTTATAATTTTTAATAATAAAATATATTAGTGACTCTTCCATTTGAATTCGAAGTATTTTTCTTGGCTCTATTTTTTTGTTCAATGAGCACAGTTAAACAACTCCATCAATATGATTAGTTTTATTAGTTAAAATTATTATATAATTATACTTGGAATTAGAGCGTTTCAGTTCTGTTATACAATGTTCGTCTATTTTAAGCAAAAAAACAAATGCGGTCTTTTTTTGGGAGCGAAAAAGTGACGACAAAAAACAAGTTGTTGAATTTCTAATAAAATGTACTAGTTGTATAGCTTTTACAGTCCAACCACAAAATCAGTGAAAAAAGCACTACGAATTATTTGAGTAAATTGACAACATAGTCCTCCTTGAAAAGTTGATTGAAGGTCTCTCTTTCATTCTCCTTGAGCGCAAGCATTTTTGTGACAACCTCTCTTTTCTGGTCCATAAGTTTGTCGTTTTTGATTCGTTTTGGCATGAAGAGTCCCTTCTTCTTTTGGACAGCCTCCTGGATCTCAGTTTCATTTTCGCCGTACGGAATTTTGTGTGTCATCAGTCTGTACAAACAGACGCCAAGCGGGTATAAGTCGTGGTTAACTGTTAGTGGCGTTCTCTTCGCGGAGTTATAGTCCCGTGATGTTCCTCTGAGAACTTGTGACTCGTTAGCGAAGCTCCTACAATTTCCAAAATCAGTCAAAACTATTTTTGTGTTTCCGTCCTTCTTTGAGATCAGGAAGTTGTGATGCTTCAAGTCTCCGTGTATAAACTTTTTGGTGTTCTGCAAATACTCCATCGGTGCAATCATTTGTTTAAAGAAAAGGTCAAGTTCTTCGCTTGTCATGTGTTTTTTTATTTTCCTTTGCTCCTCCACAAAGTCGTTAATGTTGCCAGCTTCATAATAATCGAGCAATAAATATAGGTACGTTCCGGGCCTTTCTCTCTTCTTCTCAATCTTGGTCGAGATTGAACGCGTAGCAGATGCAATCCCGTGACTTTTGATGATGTTCGGATGGTCGCACCACTTCAAGACCATAGCCTCCTTCTCAATCTCCTCTTTTTTACTCAAATCACTTTCCTTCAACGCATAGATTTCGCCTTCATATCTTACCTGTACCATTAGTTATAGTTTATTTATTGATATTGTATACTACAAACTTTGATGATTTTACCATAAGCCCCAGTCCCGACCATTTCAATTGGTTCGATCTTATTAAAGTCGAATGTTGGGAATTGGACGTTCTGGTAGATTTCATCGACGCCCTTCATCTTTATCACGTCCAAAATGGGCTTTTTTGTTCTGAGAGCGTCCAACACGCACTTCCCATATTTTTCGGCATCGACGAAGAATTCGATTTGTTTGCAAACGTCTTGTCTTAAGTCCTGAATAGTACTTTTAATGAGTGGCAACAAAATTGCAGTCGGAAGAACTCGAATTGTTGGACAAAATGAGTTTGCACCCGACTTGACCAATACGTCAAAGTCGTCCAATTGCATGCGTTCTTTTCTTAACTCCGCATACCGCACAACATCTAATAACTTTCCTAAGAAAAAGTCTTTCTCCTCTTTTCTGATTTCAACGTGGTTGATGAAGATTTTTAAATTGACGGGCTGACACTCTTCACACACCACCCACAACTCCTTCCCTTCTCCCTATC
The DNA here is from genome assembly GCF_000330505.1 of Entamoeba invadens IP1. Lineage (NCBI taxonomy): Eukaryota > Evosea > Mastigamoebida > Endamoebidae > Entamoeba > Entamoeba invadens. The sequence continues at coordinate 48,062 of NW_004443692.1, read as the reverse complement.
AATGAATTTGGAGTGACCATTTAAAACTATTCAATTAATTAAAATACTATACAAACAAACTACATCCCCTACTTCGATTTTTTCAATTTGCAAAGCCCAACTGAAGTACTTCATCTCTTCTTTGAGCCTCTCCGCCCTCTCTTGAACAACTTTCAGTTTGTCTTTGCTAAGTCGGTCGACATTAATTCGAATCAAAATTTTGTCTGCAGTGTCTTTCTCATTCATCTTGACGTATGTGTATACGGTCGTCTCACCTTTAAAAAACGGTTTGTCGCTAACGCTCGCAAAATGTCCCTTGAACCCTTCCTCCATATTATTTATTAGTTACTCGGTTTGAACTCTTTCCATTCCTTAAATGGACAAATACTATAGTATATAATTTTTTATTAGTTGGATAAACTATACACGTGGCAATGACGACGTAGCGTATTTTTGCCAGTCAGCACGCATTTGAGTTATTTTGTAATTACTATTTATTTAAAAATAATTACTATATAATAATAAATAATTTTATTAAAAAAACAAAGTTTTCTATTTGAATTGTACTAAAACAATTGAGCAGGTGGTATGAAAAGCAAAATCAGTTAAACATAGACGCAACAACTCTCTTTGGAATAGGCTTCTCGTCGTCCGAAACAGCGTCGAAGAGCATGAAATTTTGTTCGAGTTTTTCATTGACTTTCATTATGGACGCAATGTTTCCACATCTCCCGCAATAGTTTGGCGCAGACCACACAGTAACCATTTTTTTGTCAAACTGATATTTGTAACCCTCCATCACCAATTGGTGGGCTCTCGCAATGAGTTGAACATTGTTCACTCTGCAGAATTCTTCGACTGGTGCTTTCCCAAATATGTACCCAGCGCCTCTGCAACTGAGCCTCATTCCCTTCTCATTCTCTTCTGGGTCAGACCACATCAAGTCACAGAATGAACCCTCGTGTGGGACTTCTTCATTTCTGTTGATACAGAACCTGACTTGGTCGATTGTTCTGAGTTGTGGTGACAAACCCCCATGCACACAGTAAATTCCGTTGTCAATTACTGCAGATACCGAGAAGTAGTCGAAAACGTCCATAAAAATTGTCCAAGCAGCCGGGTTACCATATTTCTGAATGCACTCGTCGTAAAACCCATAGTCTTGTGTGATCATCCGAGACTCATGGTTCCCACGAAGTAAATGAATCCGCTCAGGGTATTTCACCTTCAAAAGGAGAAGAAACGAGATCACCTCGATCGAATAAATGCCTCTGTCGACGTAGTCCCCCATGAATAAGTATTGAACGTCAGGGAGTTGCCCGCCGATCTCGAACAATCTGAGTAAGTCGTAGAATTGCCCGTGAATGTCTCCACAGACAGTTACAGGCGATTTGATTTCAATTACATTCGACTCGAGCGACATAATTGACTTTGCCAAAAAACAGAGCTCGAGGAGGTTATGCTCGCTCAGCACATCTCCGTTTTTTACTTGTGCCATACACTGGTCCACATCCATTTTGTCTTCATTTTTCAGTTCCACTTTTTCTCTTTTGTTTTTTAGTTTTCTTTTTTTCAAGTTGTTTTCACAGTATTTTTTACGCTTAAATATCGGGTCATTACGCCACTTTTTAAATATGGTTGTTTTATAGTAATTTTACAATATGTAATACTTTTTCATTTGAAAATCTTCTCAAAACTGTTTTTATGGTTTTATTATGACTCCCTTTAATTTTTCTTTTCTTTTCTCCAAATTAAAAATTACTCTCCAAAAATTCAAATGGTTGATGAATAAATCTTTGATAGTAAATCCTCTTGACTAATTTCAGGTACTCACATCATATTCATAACTTTGAGATTATTAATTACAGAAAGAAGAAGCGTTTATTGTGCAAACAAACAATAATTTTTACTTCATTGAATTATAAAGGTGGTCATGAATCTTTTTCATTCGATCGATGTCGACCTTTTCAACACATCTGTCGTAAGTTATCAATCCATTCGTTTCAGTCTCAACATCCGAAAGTTGTGTGTATATAGCACCAGCCAATCCTTCAATGTGTTCAAGTATTTCAACATACTTTTCATAGACGTCTTCAACTGTATCACTCTTGACATATCCCCAACTTCGCGTAACCCAACTGTGCCCTTCTACCTTCTTTCCTATACCTCCAAACTCTCCCACAACACGAATACGCTCGTCGACAACTCTCATTTTTGGCGCGGGATATGCGTGACAGTCGCAAATATCTCCAACGTTTTTGAAATGATTTCCACCGCTCGCGGCGTTCACCAATCTTTGTGAATCTTGCGACAACTCACAAATTTCACTCGTATCAAATTGCCCCCAATTCTCATTAAATGGCACCCAACACATCACCGACGGACTCATTCGAACACTTCGCCGTATTTCACTCCACTCTTCTAGAAACAGCGCTTTAGTCTCGGGCGGTACCGTCTTGTCTTTCTCTTTAAATCCATCTTGGTCCCACCCTAAGAACTGTCCAATACCCCACCCACATCTCGAGGGCATATCTTGCCAGACCAAAATACCCATTTGATCGCAGTGGTAATACCATCGCAATGGCTCGACTTTGGCATGTTTCCGCAACGTGTTAAACCCCAATTTCTGACAGAACAACAAATCCGATTTGAGCGCTTCATCCGTTGGCGCTGTGTATAAGCCATCAGGCCAATACCCTTGGTCCAACAAACCATACACAAAAATCGGCTCGTTGTTCAGTAAGAAACATGGAAACCCGTGGTGAGTCCCTTTCGAGAATTTCCTCATCGCAAAGTACGAAAAGACGACGTCGCCAGTTGCGCTCGTTATTTTGGTGTTGTACAATTTCGGACTTGATGGACTCCACCTCACTAAGTTCTCCGGTACCTTAAACGCAACACCCATTGCAACACTTTCAACCGTTAAGATCGGCGTCGTCTCATCAAATATTTCGAGCTTGAAATTTGTTGTTGTGTTCCGATCACTACTCTCGCCGGTCAATGTCAGAGTGTTCTTGTCGATGTCTGGGATGAACTCTAAGTAGTCGACATACACTTCTGGGACAGGTTCCATCCATACTGTCTGCCAAATCCCAGTCACTGGGGTATACCAGATTGTGTATGGCGTTTGTATTTGTTTGCCACGTGGTTGGTCACTACAGTCTGTTGGGTCCCACACTCTTAAAATGATCTCAATGGTCTTGTTCTCTTGAATTGTCTCGCTTGGGATTTCCACTTCGAATGGGGAATACCCCCCTTTGTGGGTGAAGACCTCTTGTTTGTTCAGAAAGATAGTACACTCATAGTCGACTGCTCCGAAGTGTAAGAGAGTCTTGTTACTCCACGGCATCTCGACTATTTTTCTATACCACAAATATTCTTTCTCTGAGACTCTTCGTTGTACTCCAGAGAGTAAAGACTCGATAGGAAATGGGACAGTGATATGTCCTTCTATTTTTGTTGGAATGGTTTGTTGATTCTTTGGTGTCACAACATACTCCCAATCACCGTTTAAATTCATCCACTCTTCACGTCTGAGTTGCGGGCGTGGGTATTCGGGCAATGGATGTTCTCTGTCCAACTTCTTAGAATACTCTGTTATCATATCTACAATCTCGAGATTCTCAGTTCTGTTCTTCAATGAGTTTTTCAATGGTATTTCTCTTCATACCATTAGATTCTTGTTCGATTCAAATTTACGGCATTTCCCGATATTTTGCGTGATATTCTTATTTTTACACTGAAATGTAATGACTACCCACATACTATATCTAATAATAAAACAATTAAAAAGAAACTAGAATAGAGGACAAAGGAGTAAAATATAAAGAAGTTCAATACCCACCGACCTGGTTCATCATCGCGTCGATGACGTCTCTGTCCTGAAGACCCAAGTCCGACGCTGTTTTGTCAGGAGTGATTCTGACGCCGTCTGACAAGAAACGGACAGATGACATGTTCAGGCCTTGTTTGTTACAGAACGCCTCCATCAATTTTTTGAGTGGTGTGTTTTTCTTGATTTTAAAAAAGACTTCCGTCGAGTCTTGAGTGACGACTTTCAAATTGATTTGTTCGTTATTGACGGGTTTCTCGGCTGTTTTGTTGACTTCGTCCTTCACTGGATCTTTTTGCGGTTCTTTCTCTTTTTGGGGTGATTTTGGTGCGTCTGACATGTTCGTTTTAAAGTTGAGTTGCACTTGGCTTTTTATTATATCGGAATTATTCGGAAACTATTTATAGAAAAGGGCCCTAAAGAACATTTTGGACGTTTCACATTTTTTCACGGTTTTTTTCATTTTGATTGGACAATTTAATTTTTTCTCTTTTTTATTTTATTTATTTCATTCGTCATCTATTTTTTAGCCTTAAAAACAAAATTTATTTGTCCGTTGTTAAATACTCGATTTTTGTGTTTTTATTAAAAAACTTGGTTTTTATTAAATTTTTGTTTGTTATTATTTTATTTTAAATCAGCTTGACATTTTTTTATATTTGGTCACAAATTTATAACATTTCGGCATATTGTTCTTCTTTAAAAAAAAAATCTATAAATTATAATAAAATAATTAAATAAAAACTAATTTATATGGTAATTTATTATTATTAAAAATGGTATCAATATTTTTAAAATGCGTTGAGGTATTTATATTTATATCTATAAAAAATGTTATTCAAAATGAGAAAACAATACGACTGTGAAAATGTTATTAAAATGTTATACATAACAAAAAAAATAACACAAAATCAGTTAATAATTGATCCCAGCACATTAATGAGTTTCTCAGCGTCGATTCTAACGCCCTTATAAAGTTCGGCAGGCGGTAAGATGTATATGAACTCCTTGATAATGTCTTTGTTGACTTCTGTGTGTATTCTCTTCCACTCGACGTTGTTAGCTTCTTTGTTGCCTAAAATCAATCGTTCGTCTCTCTTCTCTCCGCACTCTTCCATCTTCTTTTCTGCTTCCAGTATCTCCTTTGTGTCTTTGGGCATCTCCATACCTTTGAATGTGTCGGTTACTATTTCGCTCATGAACTTATCGACTTCCACGTCGTTGTAACTGACCAACGCATTTGAAACAACTGCTTTTTAGTACTTAAAAACGTAATAAATTTTAACATTAAAGAACAAACATCTTGATGGGGTAATACCGACCAGGAATTTATAATACGCTTTGATGACTTTGTTATCTTTAGAATACTTTTTCAGTGCCTCCTTAAAGATGTTCAACGCCGCAGTTTTCCTTCGGAAGAAGCAAAATTCGACTTCAGCAGCAGCAATATAAGCGTAAGGTTTCAGTTCTCCTTTCATCCCTAACAGTACTTTCCTGAACGTCTTCATTCCAAGACACCTTCCTGCCATCTTCAACTTATATATCTGTTCCAAGTCACTTTCGTTGCTCAATAAGTCAAGTCCTTCTCTCTCTCTCCCCGAAATGAGATAACAGAAGCTTTCATATAACTTCAGTAAAGGACAGTCGACCGCATTTCTTCCTCTCCTCAGTATGTTGATAGCTAAATCGATGTTTCCTCTTCTTTGGAAATATTGTGCGCACACTATCCAAGCTTGTGGATAGCGGTAGAAGACCATCAACATCTTATTCATCATATAAAAGATTCGCTCCTGTTGTGCTTTCATCTCAAGCGACTTCGGACACACTTCATACTTCAACTCCTTCCCATTCGACGTGTAACTCCTTTCTTCGGCTCGGGGTTGTCCGTCGAGGGTAGTCTCGTAGTCCAAAACGTCGACATAACTACTTAACACCTCTTTCGTCCCCAACGAGACAACATTTGTCCCATACTCCACCGCATGTTTCTTCCTCAATTTATCCATTTTCGAGAGATACGATGTCAGTCGGACGTGGCTTGTCTTTGTCGCTTCAGATATCATCTTTTCGTCCTTTTTGACTTGTTCGTCCGTCAAGAATTCGTCGTACTTTGCTAACGCATCTGCACGGTCCGTCATCGGAATTCTATTAATGTTGAAGTAGAGCTGTCGATTCAGAACTCTTCCATACTCAGTTTGGCTCAAGAAGTTGATGAACTTTCTGTATATCGGCATCGCGTTTATGTCGAGCCCAACTAACTGTATCGCAAGCAGGAACGCGCTCTCTTGGATCTTTTTAAACTGCCCCTTCTCCAAATCCCCGATAGTGAGTGTCGGGTCTTCGTCGTCAAAGTTCTTCAAGATGTAATTGATATACCTCTCGACTATATCGACGTCCGGAAGTTGTAACAAGCACAGTCTGAAGATGTTCTCAACTTCTCGGTTATTCCCGTACTTCATTTCCAAGTCGATATACTCGCACCAGCGATTCACAGCGGTAGGGTAATCTTTCAGATAGCGCTTATACAGTTCTCTTCCTTGGACAAGTTGCTCTTTACTATTAAAAAAAGGAAGTGCGCTGAATTTGCTTTCCCACGCCTCTTCATTAGGGACGGCTTGCATCTGATTTTCTCAGTTTACCACGAAAATTTAAAAGAAAAATATTATAGTACTTTTACTATTAAAAATTTACTATACTTCTTGCACAGAAAAATAATTTACATGACGGGGCACTCAGACGTTGTTTCAGTCAGTTGCTCAACACATTCTCTTGCTGCGACGTCGAAGAGGTGATTTATATTTGTGAAGTCTTTGGCAGAGGTTTCCATGAAAGTGCAGTTAATAGACTCTGCAAAGGCAAACCCCTCTTCATAGGTCACATCTCTCTGAGTCTCGTCTGACTTGTTACCCACTATCACAACATTCGCCTTCTTCTGTACTTTCTTCTTTATGTCGAATATCTTACTCAAATAAACCGGCAGGTGAAGAAGCGTGTCTTTATCAGTTATCGAATAGATGACCAGAAAGCAATCAACCTTTTCGATGTTTTTCTCGCAAAATGTGTTGTTTGTGTCTGTTGTGTCGACAAGTCCTAACGCGTAATTTGTCCCGTCTATATTGATTTTTGTCGATTGAAATTGACATCGCTGTGTTATCTCGGGACGAAACGAGTTTGTTGTGTACCTGACCGCGATACTACTTTTGCCAACTTTCTTATCGCCTACCAACATGCACGAAATTCTTTTCATGTATTTGACAAATTACAGTTCAAGTCATTCAATACTTTACTATTCTTGATTTATTTAACACTTAAAATAACACCCTTATTTTTGTTTTGGCCTGTTTTTACTGGGATATTAATCCAATTTTAGCTGTTTTTCCCTTTTTGGCTTGTGTAATTTTTATTCACATTATACAAACTCTAAAAAACGGAAATTTATTTAATAAACTCAAGATTTCCCGATTTTTAGACCACTTGAATTTTGTTTATTGTTATTTAAAGTGTTAGTAGAATTACTATTTATTATTGTCTTGAGAGTTTGAATTTTTTTTTATAGTATTATATAGTATTATATAGTATTATATAGTATTATATTATGTAAACTCTTTAAAAACCATATTTTTAATATTTAAATGATTCTTAAAATAGATAGAGTCTATTTTGTCAATACTCTTAACAATTGTGAACAGAAAATAAATCAATTATCCAAGTCAGTATTATCAGAGAATGAAAAACGTATGTTGTTATCATTAAGAATTTCTTTGAGTGTATCTATTGAGTTGTCTTTCATTATATCGATAGCATTGAGTTGTTGAGTGATTTGTTCTGCTTTTTCGGGTGTGAATTTATTTTTGTGTTTAATTTCATTCTTGATGATTGAAATTCCCCTGAGTAAATTGTAGAAAGTTACCAACTTTTTGTCATATAGAGATTTAAAGTTTTGATATTCAATAATAGAAAGTAACCGGTCCAATAACTGAGAGTCGGAGTATGAGTTATCTATTTCAAGTTTTTGGACGTTTTTGTTCACAAACGACTGTTTATGAACAATGCTTTTTGTTCTTTTTAAAAATTGTGGTTCGATCATTCTTGAATCTCCACTCTCGAAATTGATATATTCTACACCGTCTATTTTCGTTATAACACTTGGGGTATAGACCTCGAAATTTAAAAATCTTTTTAGTATCTTGTCAACTAAAAGTCCCCCACCTGTTGCACACGTAAAATTAGAATTATACCCGATGTTTACAATATTAAAAAACGAATTTAGTACATTTTTGATAGCATTTAGATGATATCCATTTCCAACCACCATAACGTATTTAATTGTATTTCTGAGAGAACTTGGCAATGATTCGTTTAAAAAAGTAATAAGTGTATTTAAGTCAGTGTCTATGTAATCTTCAAATTGACTTGTGTCAACACTTATAGCATGTTGTTCACCCAAATAAGCAGTCACAACAGAATGATTCTCACATAACCCATTAGTAATAACATTACAACACTTATTAAAGTCTTTTGGTAAATACTCAGTGATTCCTTCATCATTTAGTAATTCTTTAACATACGACCTAACTTTATTTTTATAATTTATCCCACCAGTGTTGAGCTCATTAACTGATTGAATTCGCGCAATGGTGTTTTCGACTGCAACAACACACAAAGAAGTCTTCTTTGAACCAAAGTCCATGATCGCATAAGTCGCACTCTTAGCGCCATACTCTTTGAAAGTGAGTTGCATTGAGAGAGATGCAAATGTCGAGACGATAGTAACATACAAATTAATTTCCTTGCCTGCTCTCACAAAGGCCGTTTTGACGTTCTCGGGTGTTGACTCGCGAAATGACATGACTGCAAAAACAGTGTTAGTCATTTCTTTGATTTTGCGCAACATGATACAGATGAGTAATTCGTATGATACGGTTCCATAAACACCCATATCATACGACTGAGTGTTACCATCGATACCCTCAATATAGACTATCTTTGAACTTAAATTCTAAATTGTGAATTCTTCTTCAAAGTATTGTTCTATTTGAAATTATTTAATTAATTAAACTAACTATTACAAACAGTTTTAATGGAAAATGGAGTGATACGTCCATAGTCATATTCAATCGAATTGACAAGTTTCTCGGTGTTGTATGTATCAAAGTAACATTGCGACCACACTCCATTCTTTATTTTTGCTACTTTTATATATTCTGTTCCCCAGTCGATGCTGGCAACGTTATTTTCGTTTAATTGTACTACACTTGACATGAATTAAAATCACTTTTTTAAGTTTCTTTTTATTAAAAATCATTCAAAACAGAAATCTTAGTTGTATGACCTCTTATATTAGAATTACAATTCCTAAGATATATCATTTAAATATAGTGATTAATTTTACTTGATGTAAATTCATATAAAAAAATGTATAGAACATCAAAAATAGTACAACACAAATTACAAGCCGGAAATGACGGAGTGAATTATTTTTATGACAATCCATAACACACATATAACTCAACATTTTTCATCATCAGAGATATCATCTTTACTGTAATTGTTGTAGTCCATTGTAAACTTTGGGGGTATAACGATTGGCACTCTCTTTGGGATTGGACGTTTCTTCACTAAGGCGGGAGGTTGCTGTGTTTCACACGTCTCACCACCTTCACTCTTCACTACTACTGTTTTGGTCATTTTTTTGGCGACTTTTCCTCTACGCGATGTTCGTAGAGCTTTAACCTCGGAACTACTTGTCGACCCTGTACCGGACTTTTTCAGCGATTTGGTGCTTTTCATCAACTTCTTTCGTGCGGCTTTTGCAGAACAACTTTGGTTCATTGCAATGTGACTTTTTCAGTTCGTGTATGGCTATAGAACAAACAGAGCGTTTTGAAAACAAATTACACTTTTTACATCTTGGAAGTCAACCAATCGAGTGTAATAATATAACATTTTGAATAACACATTCACATTCAATCAACATTTTACATTTCCTGAATTCTTGAGCTAATATTATGGATTACTATTTGAATTTACTAAAATTTGTTTTCATTGAAGTGTTGTTTTGGAACTTGCAATTGAACATGATGAGGAACCAAAATGCAAACAATGGTAAAAGGACATAAAACACAATTATTTTTGGTTGTTTTTATATCTTTTTTTATACTAAATTAAAAGTAGTGTATACACTTCATCGTAATGGTTATTTTAAACCGGATTTGCAGACGATTTAAAATGTTAAAGTACAATTAAAAGTTGAATTCCAAAAGTAATATTGTATTTTTATTATTCCTAAAAACTTACAACACATTTCCGTCATACAACTTATTTTGTTTTATGGACAAAATTGACAAATATTTAAAAAATGACCATTTAAATTGTAGTCTTTCTATTTGAAATAGACTTTTGGTCTTTTACTATGGTAATTTACGATTGAATTTATACCATGTTATTTCTAGTTTGCAATCTTATTTTATATTTATATAATATGATATTAATTTTATAGTAAATTATAAATAAAAATATTATAACAATTGTTATTGCAAAAATAACTATATTATATAATAATTATATTAATATCAGTTTTTTTATTATTTCATCCATTTTATGGCAACAAGATACATGTTATTACATATCGTATCATTATCGAACAACTAACAATTACTTTTTTAAAATTGTCTGTCCCTGTTTTTATTTGGTTCTTTTGTCTATTTTAAAAGATAACTCATCAAATAGAAGTGGTAAGTTACAAACATAAATAATGCAACAAACACGTACAAAAGTAATTCAACGAATAAAGACTAATGAAAAGAGTCTTCTGTTTTTCTTTAAACAGCTCAAAAATTCCTTAAAAAATCTTAAACAAATTCTTTCATTTTACTTTGCAAATGATGTAACTATCCCTAAGATATGAAACACAAAAGTAATGAATAAAGAAAATATAATTACAAAATAAGTGTCAAATGATACGGTTCGCAACATACTGTAGTATTATTATTATCAACACAATACACTGGAGATTGTGATCCACAGACTGATTGTGGGTAGCTATTGACGTAATATCCTGTTGAGCTGTAGTCTTCAATTGTCGAATTATTTTGTCCTAAGAAGCTTAAGACTACTGGATCATATGGTTTCAATCCGACCACTGAAGTTCCTTTTCCACAGAGTGAAGCGACGTATTTATTCATCGCAACACCCACACTATATAAATTGCTCTCGTCGAGGATAACTGAGTTGCCAATTCTCACACTTCTGACTTTAGACATCTGCAACGTTTTCTTTGCGCTCTTCACTTGTTTCAGTTCAAAGACGTATCCAAAATTCTCTGCGAGTGCTAAAAGGCTATTGAATGACAAAGCGGCTCTGTTCAATTCTTTTCTCCTTTTGATGTTCTTCAAAAGCTTTTTCTTGTCGGTGCCGCTCTTCATCTCTTGGGAGTCGTTCGCGAACTGAGCAGTGCATTGAGCTTCTACCATATTTCCAAAGCCAAGTCGTGTATTGTTAGTGATGACATCGTTCACTACAAACAGTTGCATTGCCTTTGATGCAAAACGGGAAGGACATGCTATTTCAATTTCGACGCCATTCATTATCAGAAGAGAAAGGACTGCGCCTTGTTGAATAGCTTCAAATGACTTTGATTCGCGTTTGAGGAGGGTCAACTCTTTAGCTTCTTGTGGTGTTTGCATTGTGATGGATAAAAAGTCCGTCGTGTTTATATTCGGATTCCCACAGCCAAAATTTTTGGTAAAATGGCTGATTGCTGATAATTGAAAATGTTTTACCTTTTGTTTTTGTTATTTGATATATTTATATAGCAAACAGAAGAAAGGAAATTGGGGGCTGTTAAGCCAGTGTTCCCTTACTGTTATTATGCCGAACAAGTCATTTTGGTTAGAGGATAAGTAATGGATAAAAGCAGATAATCAAAACAAATTTATTATTAAGGTATTGTATTTATATCGACTTTGATTCATTATTTTTGTCGTTCTTTTGGTTGTACTATAATTATTACGTTTTTTATAATTTTTATATAGTACATTTATTGGGTTCAGGAGAAGAAATATGTCGTTTGAAGATGAACTTTTGGGAATAAACATTCGATTGTTTTTTAGTGGAAAACTGTTATGTTCTTTCCCGTAAAAACACATTACTTATACGAAATATTTGATAGAACACAAATTAATGTTTCTGATTGATTTGTTTGCAGTACGGAATTCATTTATTTTGTCTGTCAGCACAAACAACAAAGAAAACAAAGATAACCATAATTTAGTGTTAAAAAACAGAACAATCTATTTTTAAATAATAAAAAGTTTTATTATCAAAAATACACTCGAATTGGAAAACACGCTCTCAGATTATGCCGAAAATATCATTGAATTTTGCAGAAAACTGCCGGCTGATCCGCATTAATTGACTTTGAGTTTGGTTCAGCCAAACAATTGTGGCTGATCAAAACAGCTTGGCATGATTTTTTTGTCAGCCAAAGAAAAAAATTTGGAACAACAAATAATGCAACCAAAAATAGGAAGTCTGTGACATTTTCGAATAGAACAATTTAATTATCAGCCAAACTAAAAACTTGATTTAAATTGTTGTCTGTTCAAATCCAGTTATTTTACATTAACAACGCTAATAAATACGCCAAGACATTATTAATTATGGTATGGCTTTGATCTTAATAAAAGTATAATTTGTTCAAAGACCATAACTTCGTTTGATATATATTCTTTTTGTACTTCTTTCTTTTAAATAAGCTGTTATTTTTCCTCTTCACCTTAAAAAAAAGAAGTACAAAAAGAATAAAGCGAAGCTTTAATATATATGTTCATTTATTATAAATTATTAGTTTTTGTATAGTAAATATGATAATAACAAATTACTATTTATTTAACAAATCAGAACCTCCTATAAATATCGTATCAATCTTAATAACCACAACTTGTTCACAAACCATGAACAAATGATAAACTATAAATTTATATAAAACAACTATATACACCAATATAGCTTACTAATACTTTAATAACAAATTAACTTATAACTAAACTTGATAGAGAAACAATAATGAAGACCAGAAATGGACTGAAAACGACAAATGGATATTCCCACACAAGCAGTGACGTTTATAAAAGGCGCGATTGATTCTTCTGACTCTATTTTAGTCCGTGAGTTTTGTCGTGAATTTGGTATTCCGACTGAATTTCGCCTCCAGATATGGAACATGTTTCTTCAGCCCAAGAAGGAGTTTGTAGAGACCAAAATTCCGATAACTGCCGTGAAGTATCGACCACAGTGGTACAATTTCAGTAGTACTGAACAAGAGGAAGCTGTTAAAATTGCATTAAGTATTCAACCTGTTCAAGTCCAACCTTTTTTTAATGGGATAGTAGATATAGCTGCCGTGGTTGTCAAACTTTTTCCACGCGAGAGTGAAGAACTTCTTTGTGGGATGACGAAGTCTTTGCTCTATAAATTTCAACCGTTTTACAAATACTTAGACTCAGTCATAGTGACTGGGTTACAGAACTTGATCCACATGCTCTTTTTATATCATGACCCGTTACTTTCACTACACCTTGATATGTATCGAATTGAACCCAATGAATATACTAACTACTTTGGCTTTAATTTGTGTATGGGGATGTGCACTGAATTTAATGATTTAATCAAACTGTGGGATGAGTTCATAACATTTCCAGATACTACATTATACGTATACTGTATTGTGGGATACCTCATATATCTCAAAGACGACTTTTTAGACCAAGAAACTAATAAAAGTGGAGCAAGTGCAGTGAGGAAGGTCATTGGGAAGAAATTAAGACGAGAAGAAGTGAAGACTGTAGTTGCGTGTTCTAAAGCTATTAGACTGTCGACGGTGTCTTCTTTCAATAGAACACTTCTTGGGGTCATGAACAATTTGGAGAGTTATAAACAAGTCTTTTCAAAGTCATTGAACTCTTCACTGTTTTTGACGACGTTTCCCGGAGACGTTATTAACGACACGACGGGAAGACAAATTCCGTTTTTGTTTATCGACTGTCGCCGACAAGAAGCGTTTGAGATGGGGAGTATATTGGCTGCAATTAATATGGATTATCTAAGGAGACAAAGAGAGTCAAAGTACGTCGACAATGTCTTCAAAAATGAACTCTCCGTACTAACACAAAATAACTCGACGTTTCATGTTGTCTTATTTGGCGATGGAGAAAGAGTTTCTGGAGTGCCCGATATTAGTGAGTTGAGTATGATTGGGTTAGACTTTGTCAAAAGAGGAGTCAAACGTGTTTCTATTATGAATCAAGGATATGTCAAATTCCATAAAAACGCGTTAGATGGAGTGAAAGGATTTCAATTGATGAACCACGACCCAACTACATGTTCTTTCTGTTTGACTGGGAAACCTATCGATTTTGAAAAGAAGGAACAACCTAAAGAACAGTTCGCACCACATAAATTCGACCACCAGCGAGCTCTCAGTTTCACACAGACTATTGCTAACAAAACGATTGAAAGAACTCAACACATCACCAACGATTTGATGGAATTCTTGTATGGAACTCCACAGAAGAAACAAGAGAAGAGAATTGACTTGAAGATTCCACAAAAGAATGACATGAAAAATGAGTTACAAATAGACCCAGTTCTTCAGCACAAAGTAACCGAAATACCAAAGAAAGAAGAAGTAAAAACAGTTCAACTGTTCGACATTCCGAACTCATCACAACTTGAAACGCCAAAGACAACCAAACAAAATGAAGAAGATGACGATGACACGTATTTGAAAGAGTTAATCGCAGAGTCGTCACAGTACGACTCGTTCTTAGACGTCAGTGCAAATGATGAGCCAAATTGGAAACCGTTTGTCTCTCCACAAATTCCACACCATATAATTTGGTTACACACATTATTACTAACACATTAGGGTCATAACAGTGCTCACAACAATATCCATACTAATAGTAGAGAAACGTGGCGACAACTTCTCGTTGCTCGAAGATATCAGTTTTGAGAATATCACCAAAGTAGTAATGAAGAAGTCCGAGCCCGAGAAATTTTCAATAGTCTATGGAGCGGAAAAGTGCACGATTAAAGTACCTGGAAGCTATACCCGGTTTGTTGAAGAGATCACAAACATGCAACAATAATTATTTTTTTTGTGGTTTTGTCTGATGGTGACGTTTTTGAAGTGAGAAGTACTGCTTTTGAGAAGTTCTTTTTATTATTTAAACAGACAAACAATTCACAAGTTTAATTGAAATACGAAATTAAAAGAAGTAGTTAAATATATTATTTATATAGTTTATTTTTTTTATTGGATAATACATAACGACAAGCACTGAAATTGATACAGTTAAAGAATAGAAAATAACACAAGAATAAATTAAAAGATGAAGTACATATAATATAAGTCATTGAGAATAGAACAGCTTCATTCTCTTTAGAAGGGGTAATCAAAGTACTTATCATTCTCATCACAAGGTTCTGGTGACTGTTTGATAACAACGTTCTGTATTTCCTCATCATTAAGGGTGTGAGGAATTGGGTTCTCTGGGCGAACTACAGAGAATTGTTGCTTCTGGGTGTAGTCTGAAATGTATGAGTAACTCTCGATATTGCAACTGTTGTCAAGAGAGTAGAGAACAGAAGCAATTGCTTTTCTGTAAGCAATTGGTCTCACGACTTCACTTGGGAATGCGGATTGTCTTGTTTCCATTTTCTGAATGAAAATAGAAGTTTGGTGAGCTTTATAAGTTCTTTACGTTTTAAATTTTTTGTGTTTCTTTATTTGAAAAGGAGTTTCTTGACTTTTCGACCCATTTCAAATGCTTTTAACCCGATTCAACGCGGTCGTTGTGACCATTTCTATTTCGACATTTCGGTCGAATAAAATACATTTTTCAAGAGCCCTCTTTATTCTGCAGAAACGTTCTTTTTCTCTAGGCACGTAAAAACACATTACTCGTGTTCCCGTATTAATAAAGAAATTCTACCAAAAATTACAACCAAAAACAGAAGTGTACTTAAAAAAGAATTATTTGTCATATTTTTAAAATCAATGGAATAATTCTACTGCTTTTGGACTTGTTGTGGTGATGTGGAAACATATTTTTTTGGCGGAAAATAAGACTTGAATTGAGAATATTCTTATTCGTGTTTTTTATTATTTGTTGACCGCCACCATTTTGGTGACAAAACGTGTTGTTATGGTTTGTCTTATATTTTTAATAAAAGAAATAATAATAAAAAGAAACTAACATGGTAATAAAAAATGGATTTTGTCAAGACTGAAATGCCAAAAAAAAAGTCGGAATTTTTTTTAATAATAAAAAGACATAAAAAACTCTAAATAATAGCTTTTATGATAAAGAAAATGCGGGATTATTGGCCACATTCAAATAAGAAAAGAAAACTTGGGTTCGGTAGTTTTGAAATACAGCAAAGAATGTTCTCTCTTTGTACAATTTTAAACACAAAAAAAACAGAAGTTTGAAAAACAAAACGTTTTTTGTTATGTGATAAATATTTGTCGAAAATAGGGGTTTTATTAGTAAAATTTCGGGATTTGATATAGGGTTTCAATGCATCATCTTATTTATATATTTCCAATCATCGAAATCTGAAAAAAAATGGATTAAATAAACTAAAAAATACTATCACATGTTTTAATTATTTGGATTAATTATAATTAAATATATTATTAACAATGTAAACAACGAAACCCCATTTTCTATTTGTTTTTTTCTTTTGTCTTTTAATGTAAATTACAACTAAAAAAAAACAAACAAGTGACTAACAAAGAAACAGTCATTCGAATGATTTTTTATTTTATTTTTTATAAGAAATAACTAATTATTTACCTTTTTATGATAAAAAAACATCACCACTTTATTCGAAACAACAAAAGTTTATTACTCAAAAAAACACGACCAACAAAAATTGCACATTTTTTATCTTTTCAGTTACTTTTAAGAATGAATGATCGGGTGATTACTGTAATAATAAAAAAAATTTGCATCTGATTATTGTGATACAATTATCATTTTTTTGTTGTATTTTGATTGTTTAGTATAAAACAAACGGATGTGATTTTATAGGCAACGTGTATGTTTCAATGGAAACCAAACCCGTTCCAGACAACACAAATTCTATTATTTAAAAAATACCAAAGATAAAAATTAATGAAAAATCACTTGACCAAGTTGTAACCATCCTTCTCAAGAGATTCGAAAATCTTATCTCTATGTTCAGCACCATAACACTGCATTTCAACATCGCAAAGGCAAATACCCAAAGTCAAAGTTGCTGGTCTTCTAGTCGTGAAACTAGTGACAGATCCTTTTTCTTTGTTAATAGACAACAAGAGCTGATGAATAGAATCTGGGACATCCAATATTTCAACTGTGAATTCAACCTTTCTTCCTGCTTTGATGAGGCCTCTTTCGATGACTTTACTGATCATACTAACGTCCAAATTACCACCAGAAACAACGCAGACAACATTAGTGTTCTCGGTGAGTCCCTTAATTTTCCCAGAGAGTAACGCAGCGACTGGAGTTGCTCCAGCGCCTTCACTCACTATCTTACATCTTTCAAGCATCATAACCATTGCGTGCGCAATACTTTCTTCGTCGACAGTGACAACCTCGTCGACGTATTTCATCATGACATTTGCTGTTAATGAACCCGGTTGCTTCACTGCAATACCATCAGCAAGAGTCTTAGCGCTTTTCATGAGACACAACTTATGCTCCTTTTTGGTCACTGCCATTGATGGACACGTCTCCGCCTGTACACCTATCACTCGGATCGATGGCTTGAAAGTCTTTGCAACGTAAGCAATCCCACTCAAAAGTCCTCCACCTCCAATAGCACCAACGATGACATCAGCATCTGCCAATTGGTCTAATATCTCAAGTGCTATTGTACCTTGCCCAGCCATCACATATTTGTCATTGAACGGGTGGACAAAAGTCTTTCCTTCTTCTTGGCAGAGTTTCATCGCATATGCAAGAGACTCGTCAAACACTTTCCCATGAAGAATCACCTCGGCACCATACCCTTTCGTCGCTGCTATTTTCGCCGTCGAAGCAAATTCAGGCATCACAATCGTCGCACTGATTCCTGCGTTACGAGAAGCAAACGCAACACCTTGCGCGTGATTCCCGGCAGACGCGGCGACGACTCCTTTCTTCTTTTGTTCTTCAGTTAACGTCGCGATCTTGTTGATGGCACCTCTAACCTTGAACGATCCTGTTTTCTGCAAGTTCTCAAGCTTCAAATACACTTTACAGCCAGCAATCTTAGAAATGGTGTTGCTGAATTCTAAGGCAGTGTAATACGCAAGACCCTTTATTCGAGTCGAAGCCGCGTAGACGTCTGATACTGTAATAGGGATATCTCCCTCGGGGATATCCCCAACAATATCATACTGAGTTCCTTTTGGGATGATTCCGTCTTCAGTGGTTGTTATAGTTGGTGTGGCCATTTTACTTGAATATAGAGTTGAGTGGGCTTAATAGTGCTCAAAAGGTTATACACAATAAATCGAAGCTGTGCTTTCGTCTTCTCTTTTAGTCTTTTTTTAACAACTTCCTTTCATTCGTTTTTTATATCTCCTGGTTCTTTTTATTAATATAAAGTATTATTATTTTAATATAATGCTAGAAAATGTTTTGTGTGAGTGTGTTATTTGAACTGTGTTTGTGTTGTAATTGGGAATTGGCGAGTCAAAAAGCGGGAAGGTTTTTTGGTTTCGTAGATGGGTGTTCGACACTGGTATAAAAAAGAGGTAGAATATTTCTGTCGTACAGTTCTCCACGTGCTCGTTAATTCGCTTGAAGAAAATGCTTTTGGAAAAGTAATTGTTCGAATTCAAAACGGCAGAATCAATTCAATGGTATAAAAAACAGTTGTTTTATAGTGATTTTCATTGAATTTTGAAAGAAATGAATAATATGCCAATAGAATTGAAAATATTATAATTTAATAATTTTAATACACTCATTACATTTAAATATTAACATTCTAATATACACTCAACTCTTATCGTGACACAAGAAGTTGTAAATGATTAATAAAAATGACTCAATGAAAACTATTAGACAATAGTAAACAAATTAAATATAATAGTTCAATCAAATGATTTTGAAAACAACACTGAAGTGGTTGCTGTTTGATCCTTTTCTAGTGCATCACCAAGGTGTGTTTCACTGAAGTCCTCATTTTGCGTTTTAATCATTGCGTCCATTTGTTTCATAAACTCGATCTCTTGTTTTACATCCTCTTCGTCTTCATCTGAATGACTTTCATTGTCTAAGTCTGGTCCTTCTTTGAGGTCGTCCATCATCTCGTCAAATAAGTCGTTGAACTTATTCTCTTGCACTCCCCCAGTCTTGTCGAGCCCATCTGAAAATCCAACAAAGCCTTCCGGACCGGCTTCAACTCCAAGTAATTCTTCCATTCCTCCTTTCAACCTCTCTTCGAATTTATCAGGTTCCATAACTCCTTTATACATATGTAGTATTTGTTTCATATCAATTTCTGTTACTACGTCTTCGATCAATTGGTTTGAAGAGTTGCCATTAACTTTATAACTCTATGATTCAGTCATATAAGAATATATATAACATGATAATAATAATATATATGTCTCGTGTATATATCGACTAATAAAGAAAAGACAAACATCAAAAAGGGAATTATAGTCTTTGTGCACATGATGGTCCTGTATTGAGACTTCTTGTCGAATTATATGGTCCAACCCACTTGTAAGAATCTCTCCAAGCTTTTCTTGATACAAGAAATCTTCAGTACTTTTTGTCATGAAATTGTAATACCGTGCAAATTGCAAGTTTGTCATGATTATTTGGCATTGCTTTGTTTCACCATATTGTTGTTTGCTTGTTGTAAAATCACTTTCTTTGACTAAACCATTCGAGACCATGTTAATAATAAGTCCAAAGAGCTCTGTATTTGAATTAAGAAATTGAGCTACTTTACTATTGATCAATGCAATTGTTCTGTGTTGTGCATTTCTTCTTTTATTGTCAAGTATATATCTGTTGAGGGCTTCAGTCATTTGAATGTTAATACACTCATCGTTGATTTGTGTCAATGGATCTGTTATAATAATATCGGTGAACATCACATTGCCTCCTTTGATATAAACATGGTGTAATTCATTCTGTGGAGTGATCCACTCGGGTAACAGTTCGGGAAATGCAGTCAATATAAATTCTCCATCATCATCATATAATTCAAACACCGCGTTTTGTGTTTTAGAGTACTCTATGATATGGTATAAGATCTCCCATTCCTCAAATCTGGAGTACTCGACATCACACACAGCAATAAAGACCTTTGTGGCCTTATTAAGTAAATCGGAATTTTCTGGAGTAATATGAGTTAAAGAAAAAATGTCGTGGTCGGTCGGAAAAATCAGATGAACTTCTTTGTGTGAAAAACACTGAACAACTAGTTGGTTTTTAGCCGCCTTGTGATAAACTCTGACTTTGTCTTTGTCGTGTTCCATTTATAGTTTTTAGTAGTTTCTTTTTAATATTGTAGTCAAGTTATTTTTTTAATGTTTTTATTAATTATTATATTAATAAAGTTTATATTTAACAAATATTATTTATTTATATAAATTGTCTAAATATATGTTGATATACAGTCAAGATAAAAAGTCGGATGCTGAGAAAAAGGCGGATGCTAATCTAAATATAAATTTGTTTTGGTGTTTTTCATTTTATTAATTATTTTAATGATTATTTATATTAAAATTTATAGTAATTATATAAATAGTAATATAAGTGGGATGCGGGTCTTAAATTAAAACTAAATATTTACTATATTTTATTTAAATATTTTAACAAACTAATAAATGAAGTTGAAACTCAGAACTGTTATTATCAAATTGAACAACAATATCACCCGTTTGTGCTTTTAAAGAGATTATTCAAGTGTTGGGTCTATTTTATTAATGAAAGATATATTCAATTATACATCCACATCAACTAAAACATAGAACAGAGAAAGTGGAGGGAAAATGATAGTATTACATGAGAATAATGGAAGTAAAAGAACTCAATTGACGCTTCTACAAACTTATAAAATATGATTTGTTTGGAAGAGGCGGTATGGTTTTAAAATTCAAGGTGATGTCCAAGCTTACTTCTCCAAATCATTCCAAAATATAAATTCACACCGTTTCCATTGTGGAATGGTGTTGTGTGTTGACTACAGACTAAATGATTGTTTAAACTTGTTTTATTTCTTACTACTTTTTATTTAGCATAACAGCCGATAGTTTTTTATGTCTGCTTATATCAATGCATATAATTATTTATTCATTGTGCTATATGGTTATGATAGTATTGAAAATAAACATTAAACATATAACTTATAACGTCTTGGGAGAGTTGTCATTCGTCAAGTCAACATCAATATACATTTAAAAATTAATAAATAAGAATTTATCAAAAATGAAAGATATGAACAATTAACTGTTCAACAACAAAAACGAATGTTGTGATTTAATTTTTTTGTTATAATAATAAAAATACTATAAATCAATCAAACTTTTAGAAGTATTAAGAATATTCATTTTTTGTACATATTATTTTTTGTTTGAAAAATAACCAATAGTTGCGAGCATCTGACTTTTTCTTGCATCCCCTTATTTCCCCCTACTGTAGTTTAAATATAATTAAGTTGTAGTTTTTCGAATTCATTATTTTAATTGAACGAAAATAGTCATTTTTTTACGTTTCATTCATATTCTATTTTTCTCAAAAATGCGATAATTTTTCGATAATTTTACCTATTTTTTAATTTATTATTATCAAAATTAGATTCATTTAACAAACAATAGAGAAAAAGAACAATGCATTTTTGGGTTTGGATAAAATTTAAAGAATTTTCATAATAAAACTAAAAATATTAAAAATAAAAACGTTTTTAAGAAAAATTAATTAGAATTATCGAGATTCTCCTTTTTTGTTATTCTAAATTAAAATAAGAAAAAATAGTATATTGATTTATTCAAACTTGACAAGTTGAGATTGTAATTACCGAAATGCACAACCGATATAAAAATGCCACGCCAATTTCCCACTATTTAAATTATAATAAAAAAAACTCGACATTTCTTATCAAAAATTCATTTATTAAGAAAATTCCATTTTTTTAATTACAAAAAAAGAAAAACGAAACGAAAGAAACTTGAATAGTAAATGCTAGTATTTGTTCTAGCCTCTTTCTTATTTATACAAAGAGGAGATGCGTGGTGTTGGGTAGCAAATTCAAACACAAACATCATCGAATGGAGTAGTTCAGGTACATGTGGTTCGAACTGGTTTTCTATAAGCACTGGCAATAATCTTGACACGTTTACGTTAGGTTCCAATGCTCCCACGAAAACCGGTTTAAGGACAAATGACAATGACTATAATAAGGCAATCACATTTGCTTCCAACTCGAAAGTCATGTCGTTCTTCGGATACAATTACAAATACGTCTATTGGAATATCAACCTTCAAAACGCTCCAGAACTCATCGTTTTCACTTTTTATAGGACTTCAAATGGGCCTGATGTACAGGAAAACGTCTACGTGAGTGACAAAGCAGCTATTTTCATTGGTACAAACAATCAACAATATCTGATTTCTTACACCACATCGAACCGCCCATATCTCTACTTCGAAAAAGCAAGTGGTGCAACAACAACTAATATTTATATGCAAAAAATCACTGAGGCGGGGTGTAGATATGCATTCAATACTAATAACATCGACAAAATTCAAGCGGGTGATGGCAACTATTTGCGCGATATTTGTCAATTTGGAAACAATAAACATCGATACGTCGTTTGTCGGAACGGTGACAATGATCCACAATCAGATTGCAGTTGTTACATTCCAAGTAGTATTGCGACTGCTTCGATTAAAGATACTCTTTTTAATTATCCAGACTGTATGTATAACAGCACTGATTTTACGTTGACTATTTTGGCAAATCACACGACAGTCAAGTTTGACAAAGAGCGTGGAAATGAATGGAAAACACTTAATATTCAAAGTCGTAGTAATCCAATTGGATTTATGTTGGGAAATAACTTGATGTTGAACGAAGGTGTGACTCTCCCGACACAACAAGTCAATGTATCTCAACTTTACACTGGTACGTCATACACTTTTACTGTCAAAGGGACAGTCACATTCCAGAGATTCAGTGGTCTTCATTCTTTTGGATATTTTAACTTTAACTCGGTGAATGTAAATGCAATGGATGAAGGTTCATTGTTATTTATTGGGAAAAACCAAGGTTCTCTACCTTCTGGTATAACATCTGTCTGTGAGAACGGATTGTATACACGATATGCGAAGGGGTCAAGCTCAACTTTTGGATGCAATTGCGCATGGACTAACAACGCTTATGACTATCCTGATTGCCCTATTTCAGCAGCATCTTCTGGCAATTTAATGTCACTTTCTGTTAACTCACAAACATACAACGGAGGTAGTGTGTCTTGGAATATTTTCACATTAACAATGACAACAACTTTATTGTATGGTAAAATCACAGCAACAAATTGTTATTTCAAAGGAAGTGTATCGATTGCGGGTGATATTACGTGTACTTACCTTTACTTGACAACTGAAACTAACATCACACTCATGGAAGGGGCATATCTCACTATTAATAACGTTAATGCACAAAACCAAGTCACCACAATTGACGCGAGAAAAGGGACATTATCTCTAAATTCTATTGTTCAAAATATCGACACTACCATATATGTTTCAACCACATTAAGTGTCAATTCAATTCAACTGACATCATCCGGTGTATTCAAAGTTTCTTATAATCTTGTTGTTGAAATTTTGACACATGAGAGTGGATGTACTATTTCAACAGATGGCATTTTGACTATTAATAAATTCGCCAATCAAAATCCATTAAATGTTGTCGCGTCGCAATTCACTGTTTCATCAACAGTATCCAAACTGGTTATCGGAAGTATTAAAACCAAAACGCCTATTTCCATACCAGAAACAATTGAATATATTTCAATCGATACCATCTTGGGGGAGTTGGAAACTACCAGTCAACCATTTTTAAACATTACACGATCAACAAAGAGTTTGAGTGTCGCAAAAATACCTACACCACCTTCTTCCTTCGAAACAGACGCAACAAAAATGATGCAATTTGTGTCGATGAAAAATCGAAAAATCAATTTTGAAGACAACACTACTTTAACTTCTCATTTGGTATGTGATAGGCAAATGGTTGTTCTTGGGAACACTAACATTGGGTGCAACGATTTGAATTTGGCGAGTAAATATTGTTCACCACAAAATAATGATGGCACTATCGTGTATAAAGACTCTCTTGGAAATATTGACTATTCATGCCCATGTTACACAAAGACGGGCGTGGACACTACTCTTGCAATAGTTGATGTTTCTCAATATACAATCAGTGATGAAGAACAGTATAATATAATTGATATCAACAACACAGTTGTAACACTCACAAACAACAACCCAAATGATCCAGATTTTAATATTCATTTTGTGAAGAATTCTTCACGACTTAGTTTGTATGGGGAAAAAAACGCTGCTTTTTTTAATATGAATACAAACTACTATGCGACAATTGTCATCAATGGACCAATTCTACTTGGTGCCACGGCTGGCTTTGGCTTTGTTTGGGAAAATGAAATTTCCATTTCGCCTACCGGTCTGTGTAAAGTTGTTTTGAAAGAAGCGTCCAACGAAAGAACAACTTGTATTAGTTGTAATGGCCATGTGGATGTGACCGGGAATTGTGTAGTTGACAATGGCACGCATACTATTCCCAATTGTGTATCTCAGAACCAAATAACACTAGAAGAAATAACACAAAATGTTTGCGAAGCGTGCGATGATGGGTTTTTCATTGATAATTTTGGATGTTCCCGATGTGGTGAGAACTGTACTAATTGTAAGAGTAATACATCATGTGTGGTATGCAAAGATGGGTATTTTGTTGATACAAATGGAATGTGCCAACTTCAAGACAATTGTGCGTTGTACAACCTTGACAAATGTTTGAAATGTGAAGACAAGACTAAACTCCAAAATGACAAACAAAATTGTTCAACACAAAATGATAATTGTATTTCATATTCAAGTGAGAATTGTGTTATATGTGATACAGAAAACGGCTATTATTTGGGAACCAGGGGATGTCAAAAACAAGACGACAAAAGTTATTCGTCTGTCAATTCAACAGCAGTTATTTCGTGTTCAGTTGGATACTATTTATCAGATCAAAACTGCGTGAATTGTTCCAAAATGAATTGTCTTTTGTGCGACATGCTTGGAGGTACATTATTGTGTTTTTCGTGTGCAGAGAATTATTATTTGAACTCCGCAGGTCTGTGTGTTTCAATGAGTTTAAAATCTTCTTTAAAAACGATGGATGTTCCAGCGTGTTCAACAGTAACGAATTCATATTGTACTTCATGTGTAAGTGGGTCGTATTTTAATGGCGATCGATGCGAGAAATGCCCCGACAATTGCACTTCATGTTATCAAGATGAGTGTTACACATGTGAAGCCAATTATTATTTACATGCAACCAAAACACAAAGCGGTACAGAGAACTTTGGTTGTATCAATGAAGAGATTTCGAATTGCTTGGAATATTTAAGTGGACTTTGCATTAATTGTAAAGATTCGTTTGTTCTCATTGATCACCAATGTGTTCAATGTAACGAATCGTGTACAAAGTGTCTTGAAACAAAGGATGAATGTTATGAGTGCAACAGTGGATTTATGTTGAACGACTACAAATGTTTACCATTAATTGACACACATTGCGACAAACAAATACCAACCAAAAGCGAGTGTGCAATTTGTAGTAAATCGTACTTCAGAAATGGTACTTCGTGTAGTAAATGTATTGACAACTGTGGGACGTGTTATACTGAAAATACATGTACACTGTGTAACGACAATTTTTACATTAATAGTAGTGGGGTGTGTGCGAGCAGCTCTGTCTTGAAAAATTGCACAACAAAAGACGCATACGGTTGCATTGGGTGTGAAGACGGCTTTTTCTTGTTGGACCATTTATGCGTCCCATGTAATACTTCGACTGAGAATTGTTTGTTATGTGATTACATTGACGCCAAATGCAATATGTGCCAAGACACTTACGTGTTGAACGACAACCAAATGTGTATCATCTTCTCTTCTTTGTCACAATGTGTCGAGGCAACAAATTCAAAATGTACAAAATGTGCTTTTTGGTATACAGTGAATGCTAATGGAATGAAATGCGATGCATCTCCGGTATGGTGGGTTATACTCTTGGCCGTGTTAGCTGGTCTCTTTGTCGTTCTTCTTGTTGTATTATTGATCATCTTCTTGGTTTGGCGAGTGGTCAAGAGAATCCACAATCATCGACTCATCCAAGAGCAGAGAGAGCAGGTGAGTCACTTCTCGATGACAAAGTCGAATATTCAGTGGGTTGCTTTGACTTCAAATTGCGATATATTAGTCAACAAAAGAGTGATCGACTTCAAGCCAGACATGACAGAAGACGTTCAAAATATCGAACTTCCAGTTGGAGTCGAGTCTCGTGATGTGATTTGTATAGGAAATGGGTACGCCGGCACCATTCAACTCTCTTTCTTGACAGTTGATGAGGTTGACTCTAAGTATACACTGCGATGTAATCCACAAGAGATGACACTGAAAAAGGGTGAAGCGTTTGAGGTTGAAGTGTTTTTAACCCCGTTATGTTCTTGTTTCATCAAAGAAAAAGTACAGTTACGAATATTCAATATCAAGACAAACAAGAAGGTCATTGAGAACATAACAATCGAGACGTCCACACAAGTCTCAACCAAATTGGACTACGACGAAATCATGGAAGAGAAGCAAGTTGGCGAAGGAAGTTTTGGTGTTGTCTTCAGAGGATCTTTCCGAGGTAATAAAGTAGCAATTAAGAAACTCAAAATGTGTGATGCTGAAGAGGCTATGGAGGAGTTTGGGAAGGAAGTTTCGATGTTAGACAAATTTCGGTGCAACTACATAGTGCACTTCTATGGAGCTGTCTTCATCCCAACAAAAATCTGTTTAGTCACTGAATTTGCGGATTATGGCAGTCTTCAAAACCTTATCAAAGAGAAACCAAAGCCGAAAGACAACATTCGCATTAAAATGGTATTGGACGGAGCGAGGGGTGTGGAATACTTACATGCAAATGGTATCATCCATAGAGACATCAAGTCAGATAATATCTTAGTCTTCTCATTGGACGGTGGGGTCGACGTTAATGCGAAATTAACGGACTTTGGTTCATCTCGTAATGTTAACAGTTTAAAGAACAACATGACATTCACCAAAGGAGTTGGTACGCCGATATATATGGCACCAGAAGTACTCAATCAAGAGAAGTACACAACGTCCGCGGACATCTTCTCGTTCTCAATTTTGATGTATGAGTGCTTTGTGTGGGACAAAGCGTATCCAACAAGTCAGTTCAAATTCCCTTGGAACATTGCTGAATTTATTATTCAAGGCAACCGACTCACACAACCTGATAAGATGCCTGACTGGTATTATGTTGTGATACAAGGATGTTGGAAACAAGCTGCTGCAGAACGGTATGACATCAAACAAGTTGTTGATCTTGTATCTACAGGTATTCAAGAGTAAAGGCTTGGTCAATTGATTATGTGTTTTTCTGTCTGTTTGTATTTTGTTACTTATAATAATAATTTATTATAATAGTTTCATTACATGAACTATTACTTATATGTCATTTATAGTATTAGTAATTAATATAATTAATATAATTAATATAATTAATAAACACAATAAATCATTTATTTAAGTAAAAAAGCTAGAAATATAGAACATTAATTACAATTGTTGGGAAACATCGTCTCAACGTTGTTTGGGGTTGTTGATCGTTCGGGTTCGTCGTCGTAATTAATTGTGTAGAGACCACCAATCGTCTTTTCTTCGCGAGTTTTCATTTGTTTTTTTGCAGAGTTACTCCGTTTAATGGAACGCCAAGGGACAAAGTGTGTGAATAAGTCGACAAATTCGTGGGACCATCGAGTTGTTGTGTTAACACAAGTCATCAAGAATGAGTGTTGTCAGATGGAAGCGACTTTTTAATTGCAATTCTGTTCGACAAAGGGTTTAGTAATTTATTGAGTCGTATTTTCTGGTCTCTATATTTTGTCGAGTGACTAACTCTCCCGAATTGTTCAATTACCAATGGCTATAATTAATTACTTTTTTTCTATAGTTTAAACTATATTTGGCTTACAAATATTGTTCATCTTTTTGTATTTTGAAAAATAAAATGAAAGAAATTTACCTTTTGTTATAGTTATTATATTATTATTATTATGGTTAAATATATGAAAAAAAAGTCGAGTGGAATTGCATTTCTTGAGAAACACCCAAAAATTACTTTTTATTTTTTATGATTATTTAGAGGCAATTAATTATTATGGTTTTAAAAGTAGAGATTAGCTAAACATATTAATTAATATTACTATTAGATTATAATTTATTTTGGTATTGAAGCAAACAAATCGAAATTTGCTTTATTATTAATCAACGCAAATTTATTATTGTATAACCATTATACAAAATAATATAATTAATATAATTAATAATATTTTTTTTGTCTTACCAATTTTGGATTTTTGCATAAGATTTTGGTTTTGTTATAAGATATTTTTTCAAAAAAAAAATTTCATTACAGAATTTGTCTGAATAATTGTGTTCAAATTTATTCATTATTTACTAATTAAAATGATATTAATAATTATTTAAATTAATTAAATGATTTGACAACAAATGAATTTGATTTTGTCAATTGTTTTTGAAAAATATAACAAAAAAATACTAATTTTTTGAGATTTTTTTTTAAATTTTCGATTGATTTGAATCGTTTTAAAATGAATATTATTTATTAAATAATTAATAGTATCTGACAATTCGATCAATTTTTACAAATTTTCCGAGTTTTTTTTTGTGTGAAATGGACAACTCTTATAGATAATAATTTTATTTCATTATAATTATTTATTAATTTTAAACTAAATTATATATTTATAATTAAAAATCCAACTTATTTTTTTTTATAAATATAGTTAATATTATTAATTAGTTAAAATAATAAATAAAATTGTTATTTATTTAAAAAATTCAAAATACCAAACATTTTAATAAAAATAATTATTATCTATCAAACTTTTTTTAACACATAAAACAAATTTTTTTAAAATGTTTTTTAAATTAAAAGTATTAACTACTCATTATAATTATTGTATTAAAAAGTTCAATAAAATTTTTTCAAAATGTTGTCAAAATGTTATACCAACCATTTAATAAGTTGTATTAAAATCAGTACTTTATTTTACTATAAATTAAATTAACAACCAAATTCAAATCATAGTTGACATTAATATAATTTATTGTATTGAGCAGCATCCGCCCTTCTCTTTGATTTCTGGTGGGATTGGCTTTTTTTGTGACTTGAGTTGTCTAATAGCTTCTCCGATAGCACCGGGTAGTATATCATTAAATAGTTGGTCGATTCCTTGTCCTGTGACTGTTGATATTTTGTACTCCTTCATTGGGTGTTTTGCGAGGAAGGCATCTTTAGCTTCTTTATCAATTTTATCTTCCAACTCACATTTATTTCCACACAGTACCGTTGGTATTATGCCTTTATTTGGACCATATCGAACTAACTCATCAAACCACATATTTAAACGTGCGAATGAGTCTTTGTTTGATACGTCATATAAAAAGATACAAGTCACTGCATTTTGATAAAAAGCGGAAGTCACAAAGGACATCTGCTCTGACCCGCACGTGTCTTGGAAAGTCAATTTGACCTTCCTCCTTTCAAATATAAAACTTTTGGACTGAAGCTCTCGGACGGGTCCAGTGTACTCAACGTATCGATTTATGACAGTGGTCTTTCCTACACCAAGATCGCCTATTATCGCTACTTTAAGGGCTAGCTCATCTTTGTTCTCACTCTTTTTCTCATCTTTGTCAGACACCATTTCAAAATCGTCCATCTGAGTCATTGTGTACAAATGATAAATGAGTTCTCGAGATTTGTTAAAAATGTAGTAACTCTTCGACGGCGAAATTTCTCTGAAAATTTTTCATTTCCGTTCAAAATAACTGAAAGCAGGAGGAAAATTGGATTTTAAACAAAAAAAAATATGTATTGAAAATTTTGCGAATTCTTTGAAAAAGTGGTGCTTTGAAAAAACTTTTTAAAAACGAATTTTTCTTTTAAAAAAAGATATGATTACTGAGGAAATTTCGGGTTTCGAGAGGAAAAAGAAACAACGAAAAAATTCAATTGTTTTTGGGTATTAAAAACAGGTTAATTGTACGTAACGAAAAATTGCCTGTAAACGATAAAACGAACTTTTACTTCAATATATGTTAAGTGTATGTTATTGTTGTATGTTATTTTTCAATATTTTATTAATAATGGTTAAAATTGGCAAAAATACAGTTTGAATAACACTTTCCAAAATTAGTTTTTTTAATTAAAAATATAATTTCAATGAAAAAGAAAAAATCTATTAAAATATTTGTTTTAGAAATGAAAAAATAACAATGAAAACATTTTAAAGAAAGAATTACTTTTTTCCATTTTAAAAGGTATATAAAACTAAATTAAATTTTAATATTACAATAGTATTGATAATAGTTTTTATTAATTTTAAAAATTTACATTTTGTATTATAATATTTATTATATTGTATTTACTATTTTGTATTATATTTTTGCCATATTATTACTATTAAATATTGTAACTAAAAAATTATAAAAAAATTTATTCAGTTTTGTGGATAAATAAAATAAAAAGATACAAAAATGAAACAACTTCGAAACAAAAAATACAGTTTTTAGATATTTTTTACAATTTGTAATCTTTATCAATTATTATATTTAACTATTTATTTTTATGTTCTTAAAAAATTACTAATAATAACTAATAAATATTTAACAAATGATAATTACAAATTTATAATAAAAATTACAATATAAAGTGAATAAAATAACCATTATCAATAATTGGAAAAAACACATTTTTGGGACATTTTTTTTTATTAGATCATTGTTTCAGTTTTGTCGTATTATTATCAAACTTGTAGTGTTATTAATAAAACACCCAACATTTGAAATAAAAATGAACTAATATATCAAAAAAAATAGTTTATTTTTAACAAATATCATATCATTTTTTTCTTCCCAAAACTTCAACTCAAAATAAAACGTTTGGAGGAGTTGGTTTATCAAAACCGACCAAAGAACTAAGAAATTTACATACACAATGAAGAAGAAGATGACAAGCACGATGCGGCCGAAGAAGAAAGTTGCAAAGGGTTTGTTTTTGCTGCCTATTTGCATTGGGTTTTCAAGGTTACAGTGAGTAATGAGCAGGAACTCTTCGATACGATTTACACAAAACAATCAAGGAAGGTGTGTCCAAGGGTTTGTTAAAAGAGGCAGTTCTTTGCCCACCAAACATTAACACAAACGAATGGCTTGCCGTGAACTGTTTTGACTTCTTCAATAACATTTTGCTTATATATTCATCCGTTTCTGATTTGTGTTCGCCAAGTAATTGCCCCATCATGACGGCGGGTCCGTCAATGGAATACCTTTGGTCGGAAAATAAAAAGACTTTTCCGTTGTGTGCTCGTGAGTACTGCGATAGGCTTTTCGCGTGGGTTCAGACGTGTTTTGACGACTCAAAGATCTTCCCAGAGGAGTTCACCTCCAAGTCTCCAAAATTGTTCTTGCCGACGATCACAAAGATATTCAAGAGACTTTTCAGAGTCTATGCCCACATGTTTTATAGCCACGAAAAACATTTGAAAGACTTGGACCTCAGTGAGCAAGCATTTTTGGGATTCAGACACTTCTATTTGTTCTGCAGAAAGTTCGAATTACTCAGCAAGGACGACATTTCCCCTCTTGCCGAAATGGTTAGCCCAATTGACAAAGAATTCGATATTAAGACACTGAATTGACGCCCTTTATGTTTTGTCATTCCGTCCCAAGTTTTGATTATTTATTTTTTATAGTTATTTTTTACTAATATATTGAGTAACCAGAACGCAGTTTTTGTCATTTTTTATCAACAATAATGAGACAAAATGACACAATTGAATAATAATTATTATATTATTTTTTTAGTTGAAGGACAAATCAATTATACGTGGATAATTTAAGGCAGTATTTTAGTTAGAAAAACGAACATAGAATGGGATAAAGTCTTCAAAAAATAATTATTGAAGATTTTTTCGAATTTTATTTTTAGTTCCCACCCTTTTTGGTCTAGATTTGTGGTGGTTTAGTATGATACATTTATAATTAATATATAGTTTTTAAAAATAACAAAAGAATCAACGAATTATTCTATTCATTTAACACTGTCAATAGTTATAATATAACAACATTATAGTATAATTATAATAAAACTGAGTTTGTTTTAAACCCAAACTAGAAAAGCACAACGAAATGTCCAAAACGAAAACTGCAACACAATCCGTCGTTCCGCACCCACACATTCCAGTGAAACTGAGTGACGAAGATCTGATGTTTATTTTGGAGTTTTTTGTCTCAAAAGTGGACTTTATCAATTTTCTGTGCGTAACGAAAAAGTACCTGAAAATTCCAGAGAAATACCGAACAAACCCCATAAAAATTGACAACAAGACAACTTCTCTTTTCCCCAATCTCGAGGTTCAGAAACTTTATAGTTGGAACGACACACAACTTAAGGATATAAAATTGTACGAAATAGTGTATCCAGAAACCTACTTTCACTATTACTTGAAGTATTTTTCTGTAAGAACCAAAGTCCGCGCTCGCAAGATTATATATTCTGCTGAAGACAGAGTCAACTACGAGTGCATGAAAGGTCCTGGAGTCGTCCCTGAACAGATAACAGAGATTTCAGAGAAGTGTTTTGAAGAATGCAATAAGTTAACTTCGTTGAGTATCCCAGACCAAGTCTCTGTTATAGGAAGAAACGCGTTCGCGAACTGCACAAGCCTCAAAGTACTTAACCTCCCAGAGAATTTGAAGGTTATTGGAGACAATTGCTTTTTGGCGTGTAATAGCCTAACTACGATAAAGCTGGGGAAGAACAATGAATTTAAAGGAAAAGCATCGTTTGGAATTTACATGTTTTTAGAAAAAAATAACATAAAATGCAACGACGTGTTTTACTCCGTTGAAGACAGAAGAAAGTATGGAAACAAAATACCAGAAGTGTGCATTACATTGTCTGAAAAGTGCTTTGCTGGGTGCTTGTATTTGACTGCAATCACCGTTCCGTCCACCATTACATATATTGGAAGTCGGTGCTTCGAGGGATGCAAAGGATTGAAGGCCCTCAGTCTGCCGTCAACGGTGAAGGTATACGACAACGTGTTTGTTGGGTGTTCGTGCATTTCGGCACTCACAATACCAGGCAATTTCCCCAAAATCGACAACTCCATTTTTGAAAACGTCCAAATGGTGAAGTCTATTGAGCTGACGGACTGCACGCAGTTTGACGGTATGGTGTCGTATTCTCTTGCTGTGATTATAGAAAAAGGGGGTATTCCATGTTCAACCATTAAATTTACTGAGGAGGATAGAAGGTTGTTTGGGGAGACTGTCCCAAAGGGTGTGAAGGAGTTGGGAGAGGCATGTTTTTCTGGCGATTTTAGAGTTAAATCTGTTGTTGTGCCAAAGAGTGTGACTAAGCTTGGAGTTGGTTGTTTCAAAAACTGCTGTTCGTTGACATCCGTGACTTTGCCAAGCACGATAGTTGATATTCCACAGTCTTGTTTTTACCAATGTCCGGTTTTGAAGAGCGTGAAGGCGAAAGCGAAAAATTTAAATTATGGGAAATACTGCTTCTTTGGCTGTGAGAAGATCAAGAAGTCGAAGAAGATACCTCCCGAGTGTTTCGAGCAAGAACCAATTATGAAATGAATTTTGTTGATAGAATCACAAAACCATACAACACCTTTTAAATATTTCTAGTTTATTCATTTGTTTATTCAACAATAATTAATACAATTTGTTGAACAAAACAAAGTAACAAAGTGTGTTTGGGAGCGAGAAACAAAGGAATTAACTCAATAAAAAGCAATCATTTACCAATTTTGACGGGAAGGAGTCCAAACTCCTCTTTGGTTGCAATTCTATATTTGGAGTACTTATCAGCTGGTGAAAATCTTGCTGGGTGAGCAGATTTCACGTATCCTTTGCAATGCGGGCATTGGTCCTTCAATGTGTATTGTTTGCAGGCGTCACAGAAGTACAACAACATAACGATTTGATAATACAGTTTTAGGGTTATGTTTTCTTTTCTAATTTATTTTGTTTTTTGTGGAATTTCAAATAGTTAAATTATAGTTTTTAATACTACTAATCATCGAAATAAGAATAACTAATATATAGTTTAATTAATTATAATAAAAATTATAAATTAGACAATGAAAAAAAAATAAAAGGAATCTAATAAAGGATCTTATAAAAGTAAATAAACTAAAATATATTATTAAATAACTATAAGAATTAATTAGAATGAGTGACATTAAGAGAGAGACTCGAATAACAAACAGTATAACACAAAATCAAAAATCAAAGACGATGAAAAACTATAAAATAGGAAAAAATAGATTTCATCATATTATCGAGAAAGATGGGAAGCACACTGTTGCTATTAACACTAACAACCCTTTTGGTGTATTCGAAGCCAGAAACGTTTGAGACAGTGATGGATGACCTTAAACAACGCGAATATATGTACCAAAAGGAGTTGAATAAGACACAGAGCCCTATTGAGGAGTTTCGATTGACTCACTTAATTCGCGAGATTGGGCGCAAAAAGAGCGCGTCGACTATTTATCAACGACTCAGCGAAAAAATAGAGAAGACGACGGAGTCAATCACAAAGATGAGAGATCGCTTGAAGAGCGTCAAATCTTGTGTGAACAAAGAAGAACAAGACCGATTGAAAGAGATGCGCGACGTCTTATTCACACAAAACATCCAACTCAACGAACTGCAGGAACAAGCGAAAGATCTTCTCACTTCGATCAAAGAACCTTCATACGTCGAGACCCTCGCGCAGATACTGAAAACTAAAGTGGAAGGTCTAACGAAAGAAGCGAAAGAGACAAAGAAGAAAATGATCACGACACAAGCGGACATTACAACACTCAAAGCCAAAATTGAAGAAATGAATGGAAAGGCCGCGAAGACGATTGTGTCTGCTTTAAAAGTGTTTTATAACGACGAGAAGATGGAATTCATCAACGCATTACAACGCAAAGTTACACAACTCAGACAATTAAAAGCGATTGCGGAGGATATCGTCACGTCGATTAAAACAGCGAAGGAAGAGTTTAAGAATAAAGTCGACGCGGACGAAGAGAAGAAGTACACCGAGTCGTTAAAAAGCTTGAACGGACAGAGGAAACAACTCTTTGAAGACGTCAAAGAGATCGAAGAGAAGAGAAATTCTATTATGGAGAACATGAAGAACCAAAGCTTCTCGGACTTGAAGACGGGAATTATGATGGAACAATTGCGGTTGGATGAGATGAAGGAACGACACATGAAGAATGATATCATCGACTACGAACGACGAATTTTGAGTATGCAGAAACAGCGCGACTTTGTGAGGACGAAACGAATGAGTGAAGCCGCAGATAAAGTAAAGAAGGAGAGCGAAGCACTTAAAAAGGCTGAGAAGAGTATGGGGAAGGTCAGTTTGAATGCTTTAAGAGCGAAAGTGATGGAAGCCAAAGAGCACTTAGCTGTCGTCCAAAAGGTTCAATTAAGAGAGTTACGATTCAACTACGAGATAATGAAAAGGAAGAAAGAGTTGATGCAAAAGGACGTTGAGATATTGAAGAAGAGACTGAAACGAATACTGAAGCCAACCTTTGAGAAGAAACCGAATTTCTTAATAATGAAGAAAGCGACGGAAGAGGAAATTCATAAGATGGAGGCGAAAGTCACACTTGAAGAAAGTAAACTTGAAGGTGCGAAACTTGATATCAAAAAGTTGCTTGAACAACGGGATGAAATAGTTGGATGGATGAGAAGAGAGTTGAAGAGGAAGTTGCGTGGGATTACAATGAAGAAGAACAAAATACAGAACTTGGTGAGTCGAATTGTGAAGAACTCGATGAATGCGAGTAAGGCACAACTAAGATTGGCGACAGCAAAAATGCGAGATATTAATAAGAGTTTGCAACCTTTAAAGATCATCGAGAAGACGTTGAAAGAGAAGTTGGAGGAGTACGACGATGAAATTAAGATGCGAAGGATCGCGAAGTTGGAGAGGAACACCCTTGAAAGTGGGAAACAAATCATCGACAAGAAGGACCGAGTGAATGACGTGTTACTCAACTTGCGAAGAGAGGCGGACGCGGTTGATCAACAAATGAAAAAGTGTGGAGGGCAGAATGCGAAGTTGTTGTCGACGCGAGCAAAGATCTTTAACAAGATCAAACGAGTTGAAGAGAAGTTGAAAGAAGTTGGAGAGGTGGCCGTGAGGAAGGCGATGCGTTTGGAGGAATATATTGTTGAGAAGAAGAGAGTGTTTTCGCAGAGGAATGAGAAACTGTCGCAACGGATTGCAAGAGTCAAGAAATTGAAAGACACCGTGGTGTGTAAGATCTCAAGGAAGTTTTACGAGAGAAGCTTACAGCGAATAGTCGGGAAGAAACGTGATGAAGAGAAACGAATGAAGAAGAGCGCTAGAAACTTTGAGAAAGTTATTAAGGAGTTACGTAACCCTAATGGAAAGTATCTCATGAGCATCGTTGGAGATTCAGTTGATGATACTTATGTGTGCGATGTGTGCCAAGAAGTCGGGAATTACTATATAGACAAAGTCGCTCAAGGAATGGACAGAAACGTCTTAACGAAGAAAATCTTGAAGTTCTGTAAAGGGAAAAAAGAGGAGAGTGTCTGTCTGGCAAGCTTCATGAGGATGGATGTGCTTGACGTTAAGAAGGAACTACCGGGGTCTGGGAAACAAATGTGTAGAACCATTGGATTCTGCTCGAAACATTGGTAATTGAGACGATTTGTGTGTCTGTATTAATATTATAATAATATTATAATAATAATATAATAATATAATAATATAATAATATAATAATACTATTAAACAATCACTAAATGAGGTGTAACCACTTGTAGTCTTTATTTTAGAATTAAATGGTAAAAAAGAAAAGAGGATTTAAATGAAATAAAAGACAACAAACACTTTGTGGTAAACAATTCAACATATTGCTTAAATAAAAAATAGTGAAAAAAGAACAAGAACTGTTAAAGTTAATGTCAAATTTTCACAGATTTGGAGACTTTGAGAAAAAAGAACAACCGAAGGGACAGGGATATTTTAATAAGGGAGGAACGGAATTTTATTCAAACGACGGCGATGAAGCTTATAAGGCTGCTGAAAGCACTGCGTCGAGGGATAATGGGAACAAATATCACGATGCTGGGAAGGGAGATTTTGTATTAAATGTGACGATGTACCAAAATGGATTTGTTGTGAATGACGGACCACTGAGGGAATATAACACGCCAGAGAACAAAAAGTTCATAGACGACGTTAAAGAAGGATTTATCCCACAAGAATACGTTGAAATGGCTCGAACGTCTAATATTGCTATCAACTTAACAAATTCCTCCAAAACACAGTACGTTCCAAAAGAAACAAAAGGAAAAACCAAAGAGGAGGTGCATACATACACTGGAGTTGGAAATGTTATTGGGAGTACAGAGAAGGGACAGATTTTCCAAGCACCTTCCGAAGCACCAACAATTGATATGACACAACCCACAGTGAGTATTAAAGTCAGATTTGTTGATGGGAAACAAAAGGTGTTTAAAGTGAATAAGACAACAACAGTGAGTCAGGTATATGCTTTAGTCAGAGTGGAGTCAAATATCAGTGGGTTTAGACTTGTTGGACCACAAAACAGAATTATTGTGATGTCGGAGATCAACGTCGTCGACGCCAAAATCGCAAATGCAAGCCTCACACAACAGAAGTAATTTCCAGTTTTAAAAAGATTGAGGTTTTCATCAAGGTGTTGTACTATAACGAATACTATTATTTTACTAACTACTTATACTAATATAATAAATTATTTAATAATACAATAATTCTATAAATAGATGTACCAACCCCAATCAAAAGAACTTAAAAACACAAAATACGATGGACAGATATGGGAGAAGAGATTACCACGACCGAGACAGAGACATGAGTTATGACAAAAGGTATGATAGAGATAGGGACAGATCATATTCAGGATATAAAGAGAAGGCTATTCCATATGATGATGTTGTTGGCAAATACCCTCCGCCCGATGTACCCTTATATACTGAGATCTATTCGATGCCACAGAACGATCGAGGGTATAGATAGATTAATATTTGTTTAATTATTTTATTGTACGACATGATCATTTGGTTTCTCTACAAAACAAACACAAAATAAACTTCAATACACAATAAAAAAACAATGAGCGCACAACCTTAGAGTACAAGAGAGATATCAATGAGTTGTAAAACTGTATTTGAATATAATTTTAATATAGTTTATTTAATAAATGAATAACAAACTCTTCTCAACAAATTTGTGCTCGTCTTGTGGCATCACTTTTGAAAGGACTCGGAACATACTTCGTGAGAAATTGAGAAGAACTTTCCAGTCCTTGTCATTCCCTCTTGTTTCCATCATATTCAAAGCTTCAAAAGTAATGTCTCTTGTGCACTCAAAGAGAACTAAAGTAGGGTTCACTAATTGACTGAAGTCACACTCCGTCTCTTCAACTCCAACTTTACAGATTTTCCCAACTAAGTACAACACTCCCATCATCTCCTCTACACTCACTTGTTTCACATTCGCTCGCATTTTCTTCACAATTTCAATGGTGTTCAAAGCATCTTTTGTGATATCGTCGTGAATTTTGGTGTCATCTTCGATCCGTTGAATCAACTTCACATTCTCTCCACGAAACTCACACATGAATGGGGACTCATCGATTTCTTTCCACCCCCACCTCTCTTCCACTTGATACACAATCAAGTGTCTCATTAAGTCCACTACACACTTCTTAGTCTTTACCATAGAAAACTGTGGGAGTCTCTTCTCCGAGAAAAAGAGTCTGAAATTGTTCTTTGGAAATATCAACGACCCGGTGACCATATAATACACTACGCATCCAATGCTCCACAAATCAGATTCAAATGTATAGTTCCCGTGGTGTAATTGGATCTCTATTGTGTTATTTCCTTTCACTCCCAATTGTATTAGAAATACAAAACACTGAACAACAAACCAGGCGCCATATACGCTGGAGTCCCCGCCGAAGTCTTCAGTGGGTCAATATAATTATCTCTTTTAGTCAATCCCAAATCCGATATTTTAACAACTGGGTTTCGACTAATCAAGCTGTGGGCTAACAGCATGTTCGACGGTTTGATATCGCGATGTGCAAAATGCTTTTCAAGATGCAAATACTTGATACCACAGAGGATGTCGTTCGTGAACGAAAAGACTTCATCATCGGACAACAGTGGGTTAATCCCTTGTCTTCTCCTGACGTCGATCAGTTGTTGGATATCGCCCGCATCACAAAATTCCATCACTAAGAAACAGCAGTCGTCCACAAAGTAATCAAAAAAGGAACAGATATTTGGGTGATGAAACAACTTCATTATCCGTATCTCTTTCATCGCCATTTGCCGTAACACATTCGGATTCATATCGTTGCGAAAGATCTTTTTCACGGCAACGTAACGCTGATTCTGTTTGTCCCACGCTTTAGTCACGGCTCCAAAAGATCCTTTCCCAAGCTCATCGAGACTTTGGTAGTTGTCTTTCTTCCCAGGAACATCGGTGGTCTCCGAGTAACATTCTTCGATGAATTTGTGTTTAAACACGTCTTCCCATTTCATCCGCTCTTTCGATGAAAATTGAAGCATTCGCCCAAGTAAATTCTTTAACTTGTCACAGTGAATGACTGCAAAATCAATTGCTTGTTGCTCTTTTAAGAGTGTGTTAAACTCTTCGACATCGTCTTTGGGATAGATGGAGTGCCCAGTAGCCATCCAATACAAACAACATCCCAATGACCAAACATCAGCTTCACTTGTGTACTCGTCCTCGCTGACCTCCGGTGCAGAGAAGAGAAGTGATGAAAATGTTCCTTGAATACCAGGTGTTATCGCAACGGCACTTCCAAAGTCGCACAATTTAACTATTGGAAACGGCGATTCTTTTGAGTTCTTTAAAAGGAAATTTTGGAGCTTTAAGTCGCGGTGTAAAATGTTCTTCTCGATAATTAAGTACTCTAACGCTTTGAACATGTCTGCAGCAAAAAAGTGGATTTCGTCGTGCGACAAACCCTTTGGATTCGCGTCGACGTAGTGTTGCATATTGTCCTCACACCAGTCCATCACAAGACATTTGTAGACGTGCATCTCGGTTTGTGATATAAACCAATCATTCAATGTGACGATATTGGGATGTTTCAACTTCAGCATCAAGTTAATTTCACTGTCTATTTTCTCCATTGGAAAGTCGCTGTCGTCCCGTATTTCTGTTTGTCAGTCACCATTCAATATATAGTTGTAATATAATTTTTTATAATTATTATCTAATTTAACTAAATAAATGGAAACCTTTGATTGCAAAGTAGTCGCGCCCTTTCTTATACTTCCGGACAATCGCCGTTCCGCCGTAAAACTCTTCGCCAGTGATAAGTGTGTATCCGCGGCTTTGAAATGCATTCATCATCAGAAATGATTTTTTTCAGTCTTTTCAAATTCCATTTTATAATTATACTATATAATAAAATATATTATATAAATAGTTTGGCCAAAAAGGAAAAAATAGTTTAATTTAACTATAACTATAACTATGATTTGTAAGGAACAAAGTAAAAAAAGATTATTTGAGGGTTTCTTCAATTTCACAAAAACGAGGAAAATGTCAACCGCACGTGGAACCAAAACAAAAGTCTCTTCAAAACGAAAAAATGATTTGTCGAAGTCTCTTGATTTGTCACAAATTGATGAAGGGAAGCTTAAATTGATGCAAGACAAGATACTTAATTTCTATTACAGTAAAGGAAGACAACTCCCGTGGCGTGAAACAACGGACAAATATCATATATTGGTGAGCGAGGTGATGCTCCAACAAACACAAGTTTCAAGAGTGTTAGAGAAGTACAAACAATGGATGCTAACATATCCTACACTCCAAGAATTGTCAAAAGCACCACTCAAAGACGTTTTGGAGCTGTGGAGTGGCTTGGGTTATAATTCTCGCGCGAAGCGCCTTCGCGATTTAGCGGTGGAAGTTGTTACAAAGCACAAAGGGGTGTTTCCGAACACCGTTCAAGAACTTTTGAAACTACCTGGAATTGGGCCATACACTGCCAATGCCGTATTCATCTTTTCAGAGAACCGTGACATCGCGACTGTAGACGCTAACATCCGCCGTATTTTAATATCGGAAATGGGCATACCGGAAGACTCTGGTGATAAAGAGTTGTTTGCTTATGCCCAGAAATGTCTTCCACTTGGGAAAAGTCGGGATTGGCACAATGCTCTAATGGATTACGGTGCATTAGTCGCGACTGGAAAGAAGACTGGGGTGACATCGAAAACAAAGCAGAGTAAGTTTGAAGGGTCGAGGCGGTTTTATCGTGCAGAATTACTCCGAAGAGTTAGAGCAAACGGTGGGGAGCTTGACATTGGTAAGTGTGAGGAAGTTGTCAAGGGGACAAAGTACACCGTTGACGACGTACTCAGTGGTTTAGTTCAAGACGGGCTGCTTATATATAACGGGCACGTCGCCGTTCTGTCACAATAATCTCTGTTATCATTTATTTATTTTCTTCAAATAATGGAAGTTTTTAAAAATAGTAGTTTAAATTTGAACGTATTATAATAATATAGTTTATTTTATTATTATTATTATTAATTATTTTTATATTAAAAATAATAAGGTTTTAAACTTAATTCTTTTTTATTCTGATGGCGTTCCAGCATTTTGTGTTTTTTCTTAAAAACAAATTCGATTAAAAACTTATCCATATAATTATTTTTTTTAAATTGGTATAATATCTCAAAATATAACGAGATTGTGGGATAGTGGAACGAGAAACGCCGTCTCTCCACTTAATTTTTAAGTCGCGAGAACTCAAAAAGAAACCCCATACTGCTATATGACTTCCGAGAGCGCGTCTGACATTTCGTTTTCGTCTATTTCGGAGTCGCTTACGTCGCTCTCTTCCCTTTCTCTGTCCTCTTCAGATAACATGGACGAAAAAACGTTGATTGCCATTATTTGTACGTCCGTTATTGTTGGGATATTGTTGATCATCGCTGTAGGTCTCCTTGTGTATATCATTTACGTCAAGCTCACAAGCAAAAAGGATTATCAAAACTTGAACTAAAATTTTACTATTGATTTACTTTTAATTAGAGTTGTTTAGTT
Source organism: Entamoeba invadens IP1 (assembly GCF_000330505.1). Classification (NCBI taxonomy): domain Eukaryota; phylum Evosea; order Mastigamoebida; family Endamoebidae; genus Entamoeba; species Entamoeba invadens. The sequence goes on along the minus strand of NW_004443692.1, from coordinate 5,647 downwards.
TTTTAATTTATTTCCTAAATAAGATTCTATATAATAAACTATAGTTCTTTGTATAGTTTTAATGGTTTTGATTCTATTGAGTTAGATTTGAAAATAGTCAATCAGTAATACTAGTTAATGAATTATAAAATTTAATAAAAAACACATACTAATAGTAAATTACAAATTTTAGTTGAATTGTAAGACGAAGAAATTTTTGATTTTTTGTGGTTCGTTGAGTGATTTAATAGAGAAAGGATTCTGTTTATATTTAGGAAGGTCATAGACGTATCTTAAACTCTGATGGAAATTTAAAGTCAAGTCTGGACTCATCCAAAATGCCGAAAAAGCCGTGAATAAGAAAGCACTTTGAGAATTACCAAGAGAAATGGTTGATTTTGAAGCATTCACCTTTTTAGTGATTTTACTCTTAGTCTCTGGGTTAAAGCAGAAGAGGAAGAAATCATTCTTTTTATCAGTTTGATGATATTCTTCTGATGTGTATAAAGGTTCTGCTGAATAACACCCGAAGATCTCATTTGTGGTGTTGACAAAGACAAAGAGGAGATTACTCTTAAACATTACTTTGGCATTGAAAGTTTTGTAGTCGATTGAATCCATTTTGGAAGTAAAGATAATTTCATTGTTAGATAAATTGATCCATTTGGTCAAACAATTCATAAACAAAGTGTTTGTGAAATGTAAATCATCTTCCTCTTGAGTTTTTGTACACTGCAGTTGTGAACAACTTCTCTCGTTTCGCAGCTTCTTTGGTGTATTTGGGACTGACTTCGATTTCCTTGTTTGAGAAGAGAATATTGAGATTTTCTGGGTATAGACCTCTTCACTTTGATCCAAGTGTGTTCTCAAATTACGAAGTGACGGCTGTGGAGTTTTGGAAATACACTTTCTCCGACGCGTGTTTTCAAAATTGTCGATACCAGCAGACATCTTCTCAACGTCCAAGTCTTCGAAAACTACAGAGAGTGAGATAGGAGATAGTTTGTGCTCTTTCTGTGGTATAACCTGGTTGTTTCCCATTGTGTGTTGTTCTGTGAATATCAGTTAGGAGCTTTTAAATACTCTAATAAAGGCGCTAATACAATGCTTTTTGTAAATTCATTATTCAAAACCGAAACAGTGGAAGCATAGGGTGGAACTTTTTGGTGTTATTTTCTTTATTAAAATTATTTAAACCAAAATTTGGGGACTTTCTATTAACGAAATAATTTGAAATCGTTTCTATATTTGTAAAAGCGTCATTTTTATTTTTTGTTTGTGGTAATTTTTGGAACTATTAGGTATAGTAAATAATCTCTTGTCAGTTATATCCAATTATTCGGTAATAATCCCGTTATTTATGGTGTTTTTACATTAACAAATGGTAATAATATGGTAATAATTTATTTTACAAACATGGTTAATTATTACGAAAGGTTTGGAATGAGATATATTGTTTATGTTGTTCAGCAGCAATTACAATCTTATTGTATTGACATAACTATATATATAGTAATTAATACTATATTTTATGTTTTAATGAGAACAAATCAAAAGAAAAGATTCAAATGAGTTTTCTATTGTAAAATAGTGTTGAATTGTTTACTTTAAAACTTTGATATGTATTATTGCGATTCGATTTTGCAAAAATGGCTGAAAGTACTGGAAATAGTCAGGAAGTCACCATTTTTTTTCAAACAAAAAAATCTCAAAATAAATTGAATTGTTTTTAATAAAAATCATATTTTTGGAAGATTTTCAATGAAGTCTCAAAACCAGCGTTTAGGGGTGTTATATATTATAACTGCCGTAAATAGCAGGGAAATCCAGCAATAAAGTTTCCAAAAAAATTATGATTTTAAAAAAATATATATATAATGTTTTGATATTTTAGCCTTCTTTTATATAAATAGTAGGGAAAAAAATACTTTTGAACCCTAAAAAATGTGATTTTATTTTTTGGGGGTTATTTTAATTTAATATTTTTAGATTTTTGTCACGAAGTTACACTTTCGGAGAGTTAAATTTGGAAACTTTTGAAGGTTTCTTTTATTAATAAATCACAATAAATCTATTTTAATAATAATTTTTCCAAAATAAGTTATAATGTCAACATTTGATTTATTCTAATACCAATTATCAAATATCGTCATTTGTAATTGTTTATAACATTATAGTTAATTTTTTACTATATTATTATTAATTTATAGTTAAAAAAGTGATATTTTTTAAAGTATTAAAATGTAAAAAAACAATAACTTTTTTTTAAATGGTTTATTTGTCATTATTATAACAAAACTATTATCTTCAATAGTAATATCTACTATTCATATAATGCAAAATATAGTATTATTTTTTTCAAATTAATAATACATAAAAATTTTAATAATAATATATATAAAAACGATAGTTTTTTTATTTAAATTTATAATACAGTTTTTAATAACAATAAAATATCACATTTCAGTATCATTAATCAACCTCCTCGATAGTTGGACCCTTGGAGTCTTTCTTTGGTGCTTGTGGAGCAGCTCCACCTTGAGCGCCTGGGAATCCACCTGGGAATCCTCCAGGCATACCGCCTTGTGGCATTCCCCCTGGCATTCCACCAGCAGCTCCTTGTTGGTACATCTTTGTAAAGATTGGTTGAACTTTAGCCTCAACCTCCTTTTGTTTTGCCTCATATTCTTCCTTAGAAGCGGTTTGGTTCTTGTCGAGCCATTCAAGAGTATCTTTTACAATTGTTTCAATTGCCGTCTTATCTTCAGCTGGCAATTTCTTTCCGACTTCTTCATTCAAAGTGTTCTTGACTGAGTAGCAGAAGTTCTCAAGTCCATTCTTAGCTTCAATAACAGACTTCATCTTATCATCTTCAGCCTTGAACTTCTCTGCATCGGCGACCATCTTGTCGATCTGCTCCTTTGAGAGTCTTCCCTTGTCGTTTGTGATAGTGATCTTGTTCTTCTTTCCTGTTGTCTTATCTTCAGCAGAGACATTCAAGATACCATTGGCATCGATATCAAATGTGACTTCGATCTGTGGGACTCCACGTGGTGCTGGTGGGATACCAGACAACTCGAATTTACCAAGTAAGTTGCAGTGATTAGTCATAGACGCTTCACCTTCAAAAACTTGGATCAAGACACCTGGTTGGTTATCTGCATAAGTCGAGAATACTTGAGACTTCTTAGCTGGAATAGTAGAGTTTCTTGGAATCAAAGCAGTCATAACTCCACCAGCAGTCTCAATACCAAGAGTCAACGGAGCGACATCAAGCAACAAGACGTCTTCTGTGGCTTTTCCTCCGTTTCCAGTCAAAATGGCAGCTTGAACAGCAGCACCATAAGCAACAGCCTCGTCTGGATTCATGCTCTTGTTGATCTCCTTTCCATTAAAGAACTCTTGAAGAATTTGCACAACTTTTGGAATACGAGTTGATCCACCAATTAACACAACGTCGTCAATACTTCCTTTGTCCAATTTAGCATCTTCAAGTACCTTCTCGACGGGTGAAATTGTTGACTTGAAGAGGTCAATGTTGAGTTCTTCAAATCTAGCTCTAGTAATTGATGTGTAGAAGTCGATACCCTCGAACAACTGATCGACTTCGATATTTGCTGTTGCTGCCGATGACAATGTTCTTTTAGCTCTTTCACATGATGTTCTGAGTCTTCTGACTGCTCTTGCATTGCCAGAAATGTCCTTCTTATACTTTCTCTTGAACTCGGCAATGAAGTGGTTGACCATTCTGTTATCAAAGTCTTCACCACCAAGGTGTGTATTTCCATTGGTTGCTTTTACTTCAAAGACACCATCATCAATAGCAAGAAGAGAGACATCGAATGTTCCTCCTCCAAGATCAAAGATCAAGACATTCTTTTCTCTCTCCGTCTTCTTATCAAGTCCGTAAGCAATAGCAGCTGCGGTTGGTTCATTAATAATTCTAAGTACATTAATGCCTGCAATAGTACCAGCATCCTTTGTGGCTTGTCTCTGAGAATCATTGAAGTAGGCTGGGCATGTAATGACTGCATTAGAAACAGTCTTACCAACAAAAGATTCTGCAGTTTCTTTCATCTTAGTTAAGACCATTGAACTGATTTCTTCTGGTGTGAATTTCTTCGTCTCACCCTTGTACTCCACCTGAATCAATGGCTTGTCATTACCATCATTGATAACAGTAAATGACCAATGCTTCATATCATCCTGAATTGCTGGATCACTGAAGCGTCTTCCAATAAGTCTCTTAGCATCAAAGACAGTGTTCGCAACATTCATAGCAATTTGATTCTTAGCAGCATCACCAATCAATCGTTCGGAGTCAGTGAAAGCAACATATGATGGGGTAGTCCTGTTACCCTGATCATTTGCGATGATTTCTACTCTGTCGTTTTGCCAGATACCAACACATGAATATGTGGTACCTAAATCTATACCAACTGCTGGGCCTTTGTTTGTAGCCATAATGTTTTCTTAGCTCTATTCACCCCTTTTTATACTTCTCAAGATCCACGAGGTTGCCACGTCCAAAGTTGTTAACACTTTCTCTTCCCGATTGTCTCGGCTAAATACGACTCTCTTACATGTAATGAAATTCATATACGTGGCGCTTTCTATTTTCATGGCAATTGACTAAGGAAAAGAGCCCGAATATTTATTATAAATAATAGGTAAATAGAATCATTTTTTAATAAAGGAGATAAAATACTATATGGTAATAGCTTTTTGTATTATAATTTTAGTTTTTAAATATTTTATAGGAGTTTTTAAGTACTGATTTATATAATAGTATTATTTGTATTTCGAATACTATGTGGAATGAATAAAGCAGATTGACTTTAAGAATTGAATTAAAAGCAATCTTTTAGTTTTGGTATTGTTTGTTTTTCTTAACTAATCGAAGATTATGTATTTACAATTAAAATAATTATTTTTAACCTATTTGGTATTTAAAAACAAATAATGCTTATTGTGGAGATAACAACCAAATGATGTCTAAGACGTGTCATTACGTATTTGATCAATGACGAGTTTGCCGATGTCTTTCCTATAACGGCATTAATGTTCTTTGCTTTCGAATTATAGAATTAAATTACACACCCAAATTAACTATTGGTAACTATTAGAATAAAAGTACAATAAAGAGATAACTTACAAATGACGTTTTGAATTATTTCTTTTTCTTTGAATAAAAACGATGACTCACCCCATTTCCGAATGAGCATGGTGAGTATACATTATTTTCAGATAAAACATTTAAAATTCAATATCACTAAAATCCCGATTTTGTACTATTAATTCATCTTCTTTTCACCTTGAAATTTTTTAAATAATCTTTATAAATCAAAACTAACACTTCCTTCATTTTTGGATTAAATAATATTCAAAAACGTCAAAATATTATTCAGTTCCCTCAGTTCCCGATTGTAACAATTGAAATCCATTATAAAAAAAACACCTGAAAATGTACTTCACTTAGAATTTGATTCCAACTCCAATTCCTGCCTGGAGTCCATTACGTCCATCTTTTCCTACATTCACTCCAACAGTTCCAAGCTTCCCGATATTATAGTTCACTCCTCCGTTATACGAAACTCCGTCGTTCTTTGATTTCGCTACATTAGCATTGACCGACCACTTGTCATTGATTTTGTGAGTGACCCCAGCT